>NC_134847.1:13923924-14223924 GCF_965363235.1 Mytilus galloprovincialis | reverse complement strand
TGTTTTGTTTTCTCACCATATATGGTCGTCACAGTTTCTTATATAAATTACTTGCCAGTGGTTTTTTTTTCTCACCATATATGTCCTCATGAAATTTTCAAATTATGTTGGATGGTAGCCCATCAATTGTGTTAGATGATCCCGTCTGTTGTTTTGAAGAAATATCAATCCAGAAAACAAATGTTTTGAGACGCTTATAAATAATGGAGTCATACATCTTTCATTGAATCACCTTCTTTCTGGATACACGCATACATTTAGTTCCTTTAAATACACTTTTCTAAAATGTCACCCGTTCAACAACATCTTTTTAAACTTATGTCATCTAAGTGTTTCCTTCTAAAAATGGTAGTCTTTAAGTGACTTTGTCTGTATTATTCATACCTCCATTTTAGACAATCCCAATTATGAAACTATAGACAAAGATCATCATATTAAATAACAGCAATAGAGTATTCACTCTCATTGGTGTTATTTCTTGAATTGCACTGCATTACAATCGTCTTAATACCCTGTATAAATGATGCTTTTAATAATGAATCAGTAGTGTAGTTTTGCACTGTTATGTTCTCATTCATTCCTCAACCAAGTCTATTGTAGTCACATACCCTGACTACTAAACTTTTTTTTAAGCCAGCATATTTCCACTGGTGGTGAAATAATTAATAATCCCAAATTATAATTAAAACAATTAATGTATTAAAACTAGCTATAATTTGTTTCTTGAATAGATTGTCCAAGTCTCTTTGTCTTAAGGATGTATTGAAGTGAAACTAAAAAAAAACCTAGATTTTGAAAATGATGCATAAAGCTAGAAAATTTTGGGTTAAGAAAAAGCATTAAATGTTGATGGTTGGGGAGCTCCTTTTCCAGATATTTAATTTTTAAAAAATTAGCGGGAAAAGGTTCACTTGATCAGACCATAAATTTTGCATTGGTAGTATTTTGGTCTTAAATCGAAAGAAAAGAAATCTAGTCTGCCTTGAATTTTGGTAAATTACCCTTTATCAGATATTGCAGTCATATATGAGTGTTATGGAGCAGAATATTTTACCCTGTATTGAAGGGGAAAAAACAAGGAATTTGAACATCAGAATCAATTTCCAAAACCTTATCTAAGCACATCCTTAATTGTTTTGTTAGTTCATTGAGCCTAATCAGATAGACTTTTTTTCTACATATGTCATACATCAGTTAATCAATTACCTTTCAAACACTTTAAGTGACTTTGTCTGTATTATTCATACCTCCATTTTAGACAATCCCAATTATGAAACTATAGACAAAGATCATCATATTAAATAACAGCAATAGAGTATTCACTCTCATTGGTGTTATTTCTTGAATTACACTGCATTACAATCGTCTTAATACCCTGTATAAATGATGCTTTTAATAATGAATCAGTAGTGTAGTTTTGCACTGTTATGTTCTCATTCATTCCTCAACCAAGTCTATTGTAGTCACATACCCTGACTACTAAACTTTTTTTAAGCCAGCATATTTCCACTGGTGGTGAAATAATTAATAATCCCAAATTATAGTTTAAACAATTAATGTATTAAAACTAGCTATAATTTGTGCTTCTTGAATAGATTGTCAAAGGCTCTTTGTCTTAAGGATGTATTGAAGTGAAACTAAAAAAAAACCTAGATTTTGAAAATGATGCATAAAGCTAGAAAATTTTGGGTTAAGAAAAAGCTTTAAATGTTGATGGTTGGGGAGCTCCTTTTCCAGATATTTAATTTTTAAAAAATTAGCGGGAAAAGGTTCACTCGATCAGACCATAAATTTTGCATTGGTAGTATTTTGGTCTTAAATCGAAAGAAAAGAAATCTAGTCTGCCTTGAATTTTGGTAAATTACCGTTTATCAGATATTGCAGTCATATATGAGTGTTATGGAGCAGAATATTTTACCCTGTATTGAAGGGGGAAAAACAAGGAATTTGAACATCAGAATCAATTTCCAAAACCTTATCTAAGCACATCCTTAATTGTTTTGTTAGTTCATTGAGCCTAATCAGATAGACTTTTTTTCTACATATGTCATACATCAGTTAATCAATTACCTTTCAAACACTTTAAGTGACTTTGTCTGTATTATTCATACCTCCATTTTAGACAATCCCAATTATGAAACTATAGACAAAGATCATCATATTAAATAACAGCAATAGAGTATTCACTCTCATTGGTGTTATTTCTTGAATTACACTGCATTACAATCGTCTTAATACCCTGTATAAATGATGCTTTTAATAATGAATCAGTAGTGTAGTTTTGCACTGTTATGTTCTCATTCATTCCTCAACCAAGTCTATTGTAGTCACATACCCTGACTACTAAACTTTTTTTAAGCCAGCATATTTCCACTGGTGGTGAAATAATTAATAATCCCAAATTATAATTAAAACAATTAATGTATTAAAACTAGCTATAATTTGTTTCTTGAATAGATTGTCCAAGTCTCTTTGTCTTAAGGATGTATTGAATGCCCTCTTTTCTGCTGTCTAAATTTGAAAGGCAGAACAAGTAGAGCCATTGCAAGTTTTTTGTCATGGTCTACGGTGATGGATATACAAGTAATTGTCTGAATGGGTCCTACTAGAGAATGTCAGTTAGACATTAACACAAGTGTTTTTTTTTTTCTTACCATATATGGTCGTCACAGTTTCTTATATAAATTACTTGCCAGTGGGTTTTTTTCTCACCATATATGTCCTCATGAAATTTTCAAATTATGTTGGATGGTAGCCCATCAATTGTGTTAGATGATCCCGTCTGTTGTTTTGAAGAAATATCAATCCAGAAAACAAATGTTTTGAGACGCTTATAAATAATGGAGTCATACATCTTTCATTGAATCACCTTCTTTCTGGATACACGCATACATTTAGTTCCTTTAAATACACTTTTCTAAAATGTCACCCGTTCAATAACATCTTTTTAAACTTATGTCATCTAAGTGTTTCCTTCTAAAAATTGTAGTCTTTAAGTGACTTTGTCTGTATTATTCATACCTCCATTTTAGACAATCCCATATATGAAACTATAGACAAAGATCATCATATTAGATAACAGCAATAGAGTATTCACTCTCATTGGTGTTATTTCTTGAATTGCACTGCATTACAATCATCTTAATACCCTGTATAAATGATGCTTTTAATAATGAATCAGTAGTGTAGTTTTGCACTGTTATGTTCTCAATCATTCCTCAACCAAGTCTATTGTAGTCACATACCTTGACTACTAAACTTTTTTTTAAGCCAGCATATTTCCACTGGTGGTGAAATAATTAATAATCCCAAATTATAATTAAAACAATTAATGTATTAAAACTAGCTATAAATTGTTTCTTGAATAGATTGTCCAAGTCTCTTTGTCTTAAGGATGTATTGAATGCCCTCTTTTCTGTTGTTTAAATTTGAAAGGCAGAACAAGTAGAGCCATTGCAAGTTTTTTGTCATGGTCTACGGTGATGGATATACAAGTAATTGTCTGAATGGGTCCTACTAGAGAATGTCAGTTAGACATTAACACAAGTGTTTTTTTTTTTCTCACCATATATGGTCGTCACAGTTTCTTATATAAATTACTTGCCAGTGGGTTTTTTTCTCACCATATATGTCCTCATGAAATTTTCAAATTATGTTGGATGGTAGCCCATCAATTGTGTTAGATGATCCCGTCTGTTGTTTTGAAGAAATGTCAATCCAGAAAACAAATGTTTTGAGACGCTTATAAATAATGGAGTCATACATCTTTCATTGAATCACCTTCTTTCTGGATACACGCATACATTTAGTTCCTTTAAATACACTTTTCTAAAATGTCACCTGTTCAACAACATCTTTTTAAACTTATGTCATCTAAGTGTTTCCTTCTAAAAATTGTAGTCTTTAAGTGACTTTGTCTGTATTATTCATACCTCCATTTTAGACAATCCCATATATGAAACTATAGACAAAGATCATCATATTAGATAACAGCAATAGAGTATTCACTCTCATTGGTGTTATTTCTTGAATTGCACTGCATTACAATCATCTTAATACCCTTTATAAATGATGCTTTTAATAATGAATCAGTAATGTAGTTTTGCACTGTTATGTTCTCATTCATTCCTCAACCAAGTCTATTGTAGTCACATACCCCGACTACTAAACTTTTTTGTAAGCCAGAATATTTCCACTGGTGGGGAAATAATTAATAATCCCAAATTATAGTTTAAACAATTAATGTATTAAAACTAGCTATAATTTGTGCTTCTTGAATAGATTGTCAAAGTCTCTTTGTCTTAAGGATGTATTGAAGTGAAACTAAAAAAAAACCTAGATTTTGAAAATGATGCATAAAGCTAGAAAATTTTGGGTTAAGAAAAAACTTAAAATGTTGATGGTTGAAGAGCTCCTTTTCCAGATATTTAATTTTTTAGAAATTAGCAGGAAAAGGTTCACTTGATCAGACCATAAATTTTGCATGGGTAGTATTTGGGTCTTAAATTGAAAGAAAAGACATCTAGTTTGCCCTAAATTTTGGTAAATGACCCTTTATCAGATATTGCAGTCATATATGGGTTTTATGGAGCAGAATATTTTACCCTGTAGTGTAGGGGAAAAAACAAGGAGTTTGAACATCAGAATCAATTTCCAAAACCTTACCTAAGCACATCCTTAATTTTTTTGTTAGTTCATTGAGCCTAATTAGATAGACTTTTTTCTACATATGTCATACATCAGTAAATCAATTACCTTTCAAACACCAGTATGTAATTGACCATGCAATGTGCACGTTTAATTTTAACATTAGTATCAACATTCAGGTCATGATCTATTGAAGATTAGTAGTTACAGATAAGTTATAACAGTATTTATGATAAGGGAAAGATACAAGACCACTGTCTAAGATGCTCACCTAATGGACAATTACAGTCATATTTTTAGAAATTAAAAAAAACAAAAAAAACAAAAAAAAACACACACTATGCTGATATATTTAACATTAGAACTATTTGCTACAGCTTTTATTATGAAAGTGTCACTTATAACATTTGTCTTAATTATTTAACGGTATAAGTTAAAAGCTAAATAAAAAGTAATTATTCAACAAAAGAAAATATATTATCTCTTGTAGATTTTCACAAACTGGCAATTACAGTCATATTATTAGAAAATAGGGAAAAAAAAGGTTTATTTGGAATGCAATATAAAAAAAGTAATAGAAGCAATCAAAATATTTCTAAAACCATTTAACTCCACTTATGTGTAGTATACCATATATTAGAATTTTTATCCACACTTTGTTGGAAGTAGCTAAAGGATCATAAAATCTGACTCCTCATTCTAGACCTTTCTCTCCATTTTCACTTTTATCCTCCTTGTTTGAAAATGTGGTAATTATCAAAATCTGTTTTGTCATTTACCATGTAGACCATGGCTTCAATGTTCAATTGAAATTATAATTTGCATTTAAATGATCATTTATTCTGAGGCAATCAAATCCTTCCAAGAGTTTCTTGAATGCTCATCTGATTCACTTGTTCTGAATTCTCTCGGAATCCTGTCTCCCAAAAACATTGAAAGGGATACTACTCTATAATTTCACACATGAAATGATTGAACCAGGCAATGATTGAAAATAATATTTTTTAGCAGAATTTTTTATTGCACTTTTTATTTGGCATATAAGGAAAGTGAAAAAAAAATATCATATCTTTTTTGTTGAATTACACTCTTATGAGCGTTTACAATTAACACAATCTGTGATATCAATATATCATGGCACTTTGAAATCAAGTAGTCATTTGTTGATTGACGCAGTTATCTGTTCATCAATACAAATGGTGGTTGAAACGAAAAGATAAATAAAAAGACTTCTGGTAGAAGGGAGAGTACTTTCTTACATTGATGTCAATGACACGACAGCCTCATCAGACTGATTTTGTAGAGGGAATCCGTTTAAAGTCCCACTTTACTCAAAGAATCTTTCATACATGGATTCCAGGCAGGTTCAGGGGGGAATTTGCTTGTGTGTGTACAGAGATGATGTCTTCAAAATAGCTGTGTTACAAATATCACAATTATACGTTTTTTCTTAAGAATGTGTCCTCTGGTGGATTTTCAGGAATGATGTATTTTGAATAACATATAAATCACATGCCTATCTATGATGTTTCTTCATCTTACAATTTAAGCTTTCTTCATTCTAGAATTAACTTTGCCTGCATGGTGATAAGCCATGCGTGAAACCTACTATCTGCAGGATGGAATTTTGCTGTCTGGGTTTTCCTTCCCATAGATGATTGCATACCATGACTGACGAGCTCAATCTTCTCGTATTTTCTTTCTAGGCTTGTTCCCAAAGCTCTTGATTTAATCCCAGATCTAACCACAAGGCACTGGTACTATTTACCATAGATTTTTAGAATAAGAATACCATGCAAAAAAATACATAAAAGATTATTGGAACAATGTTGTTCAATACTTTGGCTCAATAAAACAGCAAAAATTGTATTAAAGTCAGACAAGTTTATACTTATTTATCAATCTGTGGTACAAGTGTATAAAATATAAAAAAAAATCATTTGAAAGCATCTACACACAACTGATAATCTCAAAAGTGTGGCAAGTCCTTAATTTTATATTCAGTTAATTGACAAATGAAATGTAAACTATTTGCTTATCCTGCATAATATATAACAAGCACAGATCATTTCTTGGCCTTCAAAAGAAAAACAATTACTATCGTAAATAATATATACCATTTTATTTATGTAAATTATAAGATTTCATCCCATCTACATGAACTTTATTTGTTCCTGTTACATTGCCATCATAGGGGGAACATTCTTTAAACATTTGTACTGCTGGTCCATCCTGGCTTACTTGGAATGCAATAAAAAAAAAAGTAATAAAGCAATCGTCATATTTCTAAAACCATTTACAGTGACTTGACTGTAAGTGTTGCTATCCACCAATTGCAATTCATTCAAAATTTTGACCAAATTGCAATTTGTTTTATTAAACCAAATTGTTCAACTGGTCAGAAATTTGAACCAACTGCTGTAGAAAACCACAGTAAAGACTGAAAGTGCAAGGTGATAAAATAAAACATACTTACAATCCTATAAGACTTTAACTCCACTTTATTGATGGTATTTTTAAATCAGTCTATCAATCTGTATAGTTATATTATAGCCATTACCATACTAAAGGTGAACTGTTTTATTTTTAATTGCTATAAAAATGTCCAAACTAAGCTTTTATATAGTTTTTCTTTCGAAAAGAATTCTATATTCATAAGAATCACACATTATGTGAATAAAAACATTTCATATTCAGTAAAATATTTGTGAAATTGCAATATGTTTGTAGGAAGGGGAGATAATCTTTTTTGGTTTCAAAAAATCTTTATTCAAAAGAATAGTATTTTAGGTTATCTCCACAAGGAAACTTATCAATAGCATATTGTTATTCCACACATATTTTACTGAATATATGATGTATTATTTTAAATGACATATGATTCTTATAAATATAAAATCCTTTTCAAAAGAAAAACTATATAAAAGCTTAGTTTGGACATTTTTATAGCAATTAAAAATAAAAAGGATTTTATATTTATAAGAATCATATATCGCATTGCTGGTCCTTCCTTTGAGCAGGAATAAAAAAAATATAATAAAAAAACTGAAAGGGTCACCTGTATGACGTATGTCCTCATTCACGCAATTCAATTTTGCCTAGGATGCAAGATTCTAGTTACAATGTGCTGTCGCATGGAAGCATTATAGAAGTCTTGAATAGTGTAAAGGCTATGTACTGACAGAAAGACTTACACACTCTGCTGTCTTTTCAACTACAAAGCAGGCTAGCCAGTAGTGATAAAGAATCTATGGCTCTTACCACACGAGACATTTACACAATCATGTGGTACAAACCACCAGCAAACAATAGAAGAGTATAATATACTATACATGTTTCTCTCCCTCTGTGCATTGATGATTGGATTTCATTTTTTTCCGTAAAATTCATTTTTCTTTTGTCTAGGCATGAGTTACTGTCCTTTCTTTAGCATGCTTCAAGAGTCATTTTCTCTCTTTTTCAATTGTCAAATGTCAACATCTTATATTAATCACAGAATGCTTGCCTCAGATGGGAATGTCTGTCTTTGGATTTGCATTTTATCTGAAATTGACATGTTTGTTACAATCTACAGTGATATTTGTACTACATCACTTTTGATACTGAGAGTTGTCAAATTCAATTAAAAAAAATCATCATAATTCAGTATTTACTATTAATAGAAACATTCATATATAGGCATCTGATAAATGATAAATTATAGATTATATTTCTCAAAGTTTGTATAATTATTTGATTGAATGATTAAGACATCTTGTGTTCTGCTATTTTGCAATCCGAAGATGGCAAAAGATAAAGGATTTCAATCTAATTCATCAAACATATTAGGTTTATAAGTGTGTTACATAATGCCAGATGGGTGTGTTTTATCAGTAACACTGAAATTAAAGCATTTTAACAAATGCTATCATAATATATTTTATTAAAGCTTAAAATCAAAACATTTTTAATGTAATTATTGTTGTACAATCTAGTTCTAGTACTAATTGACTGCATGATACATCAGTTTGCTTGGTATTTTGCATGGCATTCAATTTTAACTATCTGGCAGGTCGAAACTTTCCTGGTTCAGTTCAAAATTACGTTTTGTAAGACCCTGCATTATTAAGATAAATAAAAAATGTAGTAAATGTTGTTGATAGAATTTAAGTGTTATTTTCAACAAATGGTACATCACTCTAAATTTTGAATATATATGCTGTATTGATAAAAACACCATCTTTGGCTTTTTATATTCTTTTAAAAAGATGTATGATGATTTTTTAGAAGTGCTGTATATATTATACATTTACAAGCATATAGAACCAGGAAGGTCTCAGGGAAAAGTCAGATTTCTATTTTATTTTCCCTCAAACTGTAAATTTGATGCATTCCCTGACTGATGAGACCAAATATGCATTCAAATTTACGGTTTAAATAAACTTACATAACTGCTATGAAAGCATATATCAACTTGCCCTGCTGTTCCATTTTTTTTTAGGAAAACATAATAAAGTGCTTTGCTGAGTGCAGCTGGAGGCGCTGCAGAGGTCCAAACCTGAACAGTTGGGGCAAATATGCACACCATATTCAAGCTTGATACTGGTTTGAATTTGGATTTTTATTTAACATTTGACATATTATAGGTTTCTAAATAAAAGTAGTCAAAGAACTAGAAATTGGTTATATGAATTGAAGTTTCAAATGTTTATTCAATTAAAGATTTCTTACTGTTGTGCAATACACTGTGCTGTTTTGCAATACTTAGTAAATCTGTTGTCAGACTATAAACAAAGAAAGTTCAATTAACTCTCATGATCAATGTCATATTAGAAATTTATGAAAATCGAAAGGGAGCTTACATCAATAGATTTAAAAACTATAGGTACTCTGATGGATTTAACATAGGAGGGTGTAATACATATAATACTAAAGGTACTCTGATGGATGTAATATAGATGGGTGTAATACATATTAAACCATAGGTAATCTGGTGGACGTAAGAAAGGAGAGTGTAATACCCATAATACCATAGGTATTTTAATGGATTTAACATAGGAGGTTGTAATACACATATATATAGGTACTCTGATGGATTAAACATAGGAGGTTGTAATACACATAATAAAATAGGAACTCTGGTGGATGTAGCATAGGTGGGTGTAATACATATAAAACCATAGGTGCTCTGACGGATTTAACATAGGAGGGTGTTATACACATAAAACCATAGGTACTCTGATGGATGTAACATAGGGGGTGTAATTCATATAATACTATAGGACCTCTGATGGATGTAACATAGGTGCCTTGGGTGTAATAGGCATATAATACTATAGCTAGTCTGATGGATGTAGCACAGGTGGATGTAATTCATATAATAATATAGGTACTCCGATGGATTTAACATAGGAGGGTGTTATATGAAACGCGCGTCTGGCGTATATACTAAATTTAGTCCTGATATCTATGATGAGTTTAAATACATATAAAACTTAATAGGTACTCTGATGGATGTAACATAGGTGTGTGACAAAACCTTATAACAGAATAGATGTAGTCAATATTCTGTGCAAAGTTTTCAGATGAATCTGACAATCGATTGTTGGGTTGCTGCCCCTGAATTGGTAATTTTAAGGAAAATTTTCCATTTTTGGTTATTATCTTGAATATTATTATAGATATTATAGTCATTATTTACCAATTTTTCGTAAATTTTTGATAATTAAAGCCATTTTTATTATTCGTGATTATAAAGACTCATGACAGTTAGAAAACATTCCGAAGCAAACATTCAGTATAACATAGAATTCAACATGATGTATTTAATGACGTAAGAAACTGACTTCAAGTGGTTATGTAAAATGATGAGATACAATCTCCAAGAAGCAATTTGCATGTCACCCTCCATAGAATCCATCAATAGCTAGCTAAACCTCTCAAGTGTTGTCAATTATTTTATCTGTACATATCCATTGTTATATACATTTGTACTGTATTAATGAAATGCTTGTTCATAATTTTTCGTCATTATAATCTGATGTACACTCCCCTTTATTGTTGACTATGTCATTTAGACAAACTTGCATTATAGATGAAAAAAATATATATACATAAAAACATGCGCTGATCAAAATGTAAAAAAGATGAATAAATGGGATACTGAAAAAGAAAACAAATTCGTTGAGAGCTTTGACAGAAATAAATTAAGCGAATAAGAAATCAGAGTTGAACATGCTAGAACTAGCATACTAGGTAAAGAAAACATAAATAAAGTCGTTGGACAGGTGAACTCTATTATTCTAGAATTTGTAACTGTGATATCGGACCTTCTTGTCTGCCTTCTCATTCCGACGCCTTTAGGTCTTTAGTGCAACTAAATGACTTACTCTCGACCTGCACATTGTATTGTAAACAATGGCGTTCATCTCCATTCACCGTCTTATGAGAAGGTTAAAGCATTTTGAGAACATTGCAAAAACATATCAACGTACAGTAGCATCTCAATTCAGAAATCATCAGCCGTTCATAAGTGAAGTCAAGAAAGAATGTTTGAAAGATGAAATAAAAAACTACATCGATAAAACTAACCCCCACGAATACGAGTTGTATGCAGTTGTTGCGGATGCAGCTCCATTGACATTTATTCGACAGAAAGTTAACAATCAACTATAGGTGAACAGTTTACAGCAAAGAGCAGTGTATGGCATTTTCCATATTACAATCTTAATGATCGAACAATACTCTTTGGAAATGAAGAAGTGAACGGCATTGGAGATTACTCCTCTAATGTTATGAAGTGCTTCAACAGTATGCTCGTGATGAAATTTATGACGAAAAATTGATTCCAGCATTTACAGCACTAGAAGGATTTTATACCAACAGAGGTATTTTGAAACAATATTTCAGGAATGGGACCTTCGAAACATTTGGCAGTGCCATGCAGTGGTGTAGCAAGGCCATTTTTAAGGGATAACATGAATGACAGAATAATACTGTTATTATTGATTTTCATTACTTCCCTTTGATTTATCCTGTTTTAAGTTATTTTTCTTTAAATAAAGTAAACTAAGAAGCATACAAAGGATATATATTTTAATCATATAGTCATAAATAAACTCATCATAGATACTTAAGGACTTAACTTTGTAAATATGCCAGACACACGTTTCATCTACAAAAGACTCATCAGTGACGCTTTAATCAAAAAATGTTTAAAAAAGCCAATTAAAGTATGACGTAAAGGATGGTAGTTAAATGATTTTAAAGGTCTTGGGGACAAATAAGTAACATAAATTAAAAAATTATTTGAGGAATATAGACTTCTTTGCAAGGCTCAAATTTAAATTTATATAAACAATCTGATATCAGTTTAAAATTTACCAACTGTTGAATGGCTGTCATAGCTATAGTCAAGGTTGTTAAAACTTCCGTTTATTGTTAGAATTTTCTGGTTGATTGTCCACATAAATAATTTAGAGGAAATCAGGTTTTTATCGCAAGTGATGTTTCTGAAGGTTTCTGTAAACAGTGCTACATGGCTATCGCTGATCAGATAAGAATTTACTTTTTTGAAGAGAAGGTTAAAATCTGCAGGTTTTGTTGGATTTTTAGAGAAAACTTCCTGAAGTTTTGAATAGTGTTTCTCAAGTAAAACTTTGAGCTGTGTTTCTATTAATCTTGACTTGTCATCAGAACCACTATCATTAATGAATGTGTTTATGTCATAAGGACATTGAAATGCGGTCGGTGCATGCGGTTCTTCTTCATCATCTTCATTCATATCAATATTCGTCAAATCAAAGATAACATTGTCATCAAAATCAAAATTTTCATTGTTATCCCAATTTGACATTTCTTCAATTTCTTCAACTGTATGTTCAAATTCATTTTCTGTAATTTTACCCTGGCAACACTGTAAATCCAAAAGTGGTGGTGTGCTGTCTAAATCATAAAAATTATATACAACGTCGCCATGTTTTAATCTAGCAGCCATGGGGTTGTAATTCAGGATACGTAATCCCTCGGTTGTTATGGCACGCCCTATGGCTATTCCCATTTGACCCGGCGCAAAAAATGAGTAGCAGTCTACCTCCAGATATTTGATACTTTGGCCTTGGGCCCTGTGCACGGTTAAGGCATAAGCCAACCTCAACGGATATTGCATTCGTGATGCCAATATAGTTTTAGTTGTTGGGTCATACACCTCAAACAAACATTTTTCCATTTCAACTAGCCTTCCATTAAAACTTACAACAATAGAATCATTTGATAAGGAAGAAATGTGTCCAAGTCATCCATTAGATAGCCCTGAAATATTTCTAATTAAAATTACAGGTGCCCCGACTTTAACTGACAACACTTTACATGCCACACTTTTACGTAATAGATCAACTTTTCCAGTGTCCAAAGATCTAAAATATTTTGGAGGACCTGGAATTAGTTCATCTAATTTTTCCTGGTTCATAAATTCTACATCAAAATTTGTACCAAATAAATATTGGATATCATTGTTAGGAATATTTTGCAATGGTCTATCAAGACTTTTTACAAATTCCTCAGTTTCTTCGGTTGGGTTGCCATCACATAATTCATTAATTGCCCTAATCAACTGATGCTCATTTTAGCGAACAACCTGAAAGGAATAAAAGAAATAATGTTTAACAAACTTTCTTTGCAGGCAAAACAAAAATTTTCTAAGGTACTGACCAATAATAATTGGCAAAAGGGGGAGGGAGACAGGGCTCATGGGACACAGATGATGCCCACCCCCCACCCAACCTTTGTATATAATATAAAGTTATAAAGGAACATAATTGGGCCAATATCCCTAATGCGCCTCAAAAGTTGTGTTTAGACGAAAACTCTCTGTGTAGTGATATTGGACATGTTTATAGTTTTAACAAGTGACTGAACTAACTATAATTGTTAATTTCTGTGTCATTTGGTCTCTTGCAGAGAGCTGTCTCATTGGCAATCATACCACATCTTCTTTTTTTTTTAAATTGCATTTGAATAAATTTTTTCAACTTAAAAAACTATGATACAAATGTAATGTGTAAATTGACAGGCCTATCAGACGGTGCCTCATTTGCAGAGCCTGTTGAGACTTTGCAATTGACATAAACTAGAACCTAAGTCCTATGACATGATAAGATTCAATTGTTCTAGACTCATATTTTTGAAAAGTTAAAGTGTTTCAAAAGATATTTATAAGTCAAATTCTGTTCTATTGTTTTAATTCATTTTGTTCCTTAAATCAACTTAACCTATAGCTGTACAACCTATGGGAATGCAACAAGAGTACAAATCCCAATAACTGATAATTATACCATGGTTATCTATGTTATAATTTTCACAAGTATACCATGGTTTTGTTGAATATGGTTTTCAAAAAGAAAAATAAAGATCGGGAGACCTGGCGTTGGCCTCTTGAATTTTGACACAAGAACAACAGAGTCAGTGTGGGGCCACTAAGCTAAACTGCCCGCTTTGCACCAGCTGATTAAAAAAATGCCTAGGGTGGGAATCGAACCCACATACACCCACTCTGTTCTCCTATATTTTATAATAAGCAAAAATTCCCTCTCAAAACAATAAAACAAAAGTTTAAAAAATCTAATTTATATTTCTTTAAAATATATTAAGGTGGCTCGGGACTATTCGACTGCGCATAATTTCACGCATGAATTACAAAAGTATTTGCGGTAAATTCGATATATTTTTTTTAAATATTTTGATTGATTAGAAATGTTAAATCATTGTAGTTATGTGACTTATAGAATATTTTCATTATTATCCATATTTGTTAAAGGATCAAAATGACATTTCACCCATTTTCACCATTTTCCACCAAAATTTGGGTTTTTAGGTAAAATATTTTTTTTTCCTTATCAGTGACCTATGTTTTTTATTGGCTCATTCTTTGAAGCTATATTCCAACTTTTCATATAACAGTTTTGGACAAATTGTCATAGAACGTTTTTTTGATATATGTCAACACCTGTATTTTCCCTATCATTTCATTGAAAAATGATCCCATTTACATATACCTAGTTTATAAGTAAAATTTTGATCTTAAATGGTCCGTGACCCCCTATTTTTTTCGACCAATTTGATTCATTTTCTTTAAAGAAAAAAATAACAAAAAATACGGCACTTCTGATAGTAACTTCGAATAGGCCCGAGCCACCTTAAGCTGCTTTAAATTCAGTTATGGGAATATATACCGGTACCTAGATTGTATCCTCATACATTATCATAGTCTCCAATGTACAGCTATCTTTTACATTCAATATACAGAGGTTTTTTTAAGAGGGAGGGAAAAGCAGGCACATCTCTTTTAAGGAGCTTCATATACATGTATATAGTTAAGGAATTAGACTACCGGTATTTATAACAATATAAATGTTGGACCGTTTAAATTTGATAGCAAATGGTTACCCAAAATTAAAGACTACAAAATTTATTTTCTATTAAAGCTTTGCGCAATGTTTCTCTTTGTTATATGTACAAAACAGCCCCGGCATCTCTTTTATTAATTAATTTTTTTTTTATACTATTGCAATTTGAAATTTAAGTTCACATGGCTTAAGAAGGGGTCATAAACCGTAATACAGTGTAGCTCTGTTGAAATGAATTTTCTCGTTTTCAGTAAAAACAATATAACATTTTGATAGTTGAGTTGAAAATTAAAAAGAAAACTAACCCTAAATGTGGGACTCCAGAGAGCTTCCAACTATCAAAAAATCTGTGACTAATTTTGCATCCATTTCCAGTAAATCTTATTCCTTCACTATATGTTTGTCTAGATCTGTAGCATTATCCGCCACCCATGTAAATGTGCATCCTTCGGAGATGAAAATTCAGGTCTAACTGATATTCCTGTGGTTTCAAAATTTCCGTGCTTATTATATAGAAGGCAGAGCTTTGTGTTTACTATTTAGCCAATTCTTAACAAAATTTTACATTAAAAGATGCTATAGGTTAAAACAGATATTTCATATTTTTGGGTAGTTTTGTGGTGTTTCGTAAATTATAACATAGTTTTGTTGAAACACCACGGCAAAGGTTAAGGCCGGGGCTGTCAACAAAACTATGATATTATTTACGAAACACCTCAAAACTATCCAAAAGATATGAAACATCTATAACTTAAACTGTTAAAACGGTTATTATTAAGATTTTTTTTAGAGAAGTTACAATTTCATTCAGACATAGGATGTGAATTTTGTTATGTACTGTCCTGGACAAGTTGAAAAAAAAGGTATTGTAGAGGCCTGACTGAGAACATCATATACTATAGTGTCAAATGTACTGTTGTTTAAAATTTGAATCTGACAGAAAGAGGGTTAAAATTAGGAGATCAAAAAACTCAAATTTGCAAAAAAATACCAACTAACCATCCTTAAATTAAAGTCTTTGTAAATATGCTGCTTGTAAAACAATATTTTCCACTATCACCATACAAGTAGTTTGGTACCGGAGGAAGTTGCTTGAAGTCCCCACTAACAATAATCTGAAAAAAATATGACTTTTTAAGAATTGAATGCTTCTTTTTGTAACTTCATTGGGGTGTAAAAGCGTTGACCAAAATACATTTAGTATGAATTTGAATGTAAAAATTTGCGCTAGGTCAACGCTTTTACTACCCTATGAAGTTACAAAAAGAACCATTCAATATTTATAATTACAGTTTAATATTTAAGAATTGAATGCTTCTTTTTGTAACTTCATTGGGGTGTAAAAGCGTTGATCAAAATACATTATGTATGAATATGAACGTAAAAATTTGCACTAGGTCAACACTTTTACTACCCTATGAAGTTACAAAAAGAACCATTCAATACTTATAATTACATTTTTAAGCTAGGATCATGAAAACAAGAATTTTTACAAGTTTTCATTTAATTTACAGAAAAATTAAGTCCAGCACTTTTATCATTAAAAATAACAAAATGTTTTTGTTTTTTTTACAAAATTTACTTCTGGATAATACCTGATGATCATAAACAAGTTTCTGTCCAAGTTTGATAGAAATCCAGGATAGTTTAATCAAGTTACATGTATAATATCAAAATTTCAAAAACTTTAACCACAGAGTGAATATTTGAGGACACCACTGACGACGGAATGTAGGATTGCTGTGGCTCACTATTTCGACTAAAGTCAAAGGCTAAACAAAAACTAAGATGCAAAAATTTTTTAATCTGTTGGTAGAGGTTAATTCTTTTTGATTTTCTGTAGATAAGCAAATAATTAGAGTAAAGAATCATGAGACAACCATACATATTGTGTGAATGTGTTCAAATATATGGAAAGCAAGCCTTTTATAGCTGACTATGTCACATAATGTGAATTGTCTTTGCTCAGTGTTAAAGGCCGTACAATGAAATATAATCATTAATTTCTGTGTCATTTTTGGTATCTTGTGGAGAATTATCTCATTGGCAATCATACCACATCTTTTTTTTTATATAAACAATATTTTTAACTACTCAGTTTAAAATCAACATGCATTTAAAAATTGCTTTACCTGTAATCCACCAAACACACTGTTGTTGTCTCTAACAAGGCGGCAAACAAACTCAACCTTTTCAAAAATGGCTTTTGACAACATCCAAACTTCATCTATTACCAGTGTCTGTGCAGACCTTGAATAAAACAAGCTGTATAAAACCAATTGTTGGACAAAGATAGGAAATACATAATTTAATAACACAACTGAATCATACATATGTGAAGTAAACAATATAAGACTATCATGACTATATGCAAATGATTTTTTATTCATGTTATTATGCAGGACATTCAGCTTGTAAACAATTTAGCATTACCAGACCAAAATTTCTTATGTGAAAATTTCTGAAAGAGTCCTACTGGTTTCTTATTGAGAACCAGATTTAATGATCATTTTCATTCAGAATTCATATCTATCAATCTATATTTTATACATTGTGAGTCCACAATGTTGGGGAAATTTTCATCTATGAACACAATGAAATTGCAAAAAAATATTGATTAAACATGTTAAAATTGCAATACCAGACTTTCGGTCCTGAATTCAATCAAATTTTACCAGACCTAACAATTGTTCACAAGAAATGTCAGACTGTCAGCACTTACCCGTACCGTAAACTATATCAATAATCAAAATTGTAAAGCAAATCAACACTGACTTTGAGAGTTCAAATCCTGCATTTGCTCATGCACTTTTAATTTGATTGACTAGAATTGTCAGTTTTCCTATCAAAGCTCAATATTTTCCCCTCTATTCTACCTTATTCTTTTCTTTGCATCTGCAAATTGTTCATCTAACAGGAAGTATCTGCGAAGATCGTCCACACTAAGTCTTCCATCTTGTATTCCGGACCAATGATGGAGTGTAGTGGCCCCATATCAAAGCTGATAGCTGGCCACATCTGTTGTTGATGTTATAGCTATATTCTTGTCTTTTTGTAGAGTACATATTATCTGCCTGGAATGACAATGCATTTATATAAATATGATGCAAAATAATAGTATTAAAAGACAGGAAGATAAGAGATGAACATACAAACTGATAATGTCAGGGCTAAAAAAGAATATATAATATTATATGTTTTTCAATTTGGAAATGAACTATGCACATGTATAATTTACTACTTGTAAAATATAATTGAACTTGAATTTGCAATTGAATGCATTATCACCCCCGCTTTTGATGGGGTTCATGTTTCTCAGTCCTTAGTTTATGTAGTTTTCTTTGTTGTTTTGTTTACTAATGTTTGTTTGTTTCTTTTTAAGCCATTGCTTTGTCAGTTTAATTTTTTCTTATGAGTTTGAAAGTCACACTGGTATATGTAGCCCCTTTTACAAAAATCCAGAGTTATCTACCTTTAGTTTAAAATTTCTAAAGTCAATCCGTCTCACATGTCTAGATTGAAAAATAAAAATATGTAACATTAAGACTCATAATTCGTCCCTGCATAATTCTATGCTGGATTTCTACTTATTTATTTTTTTTGTAATGATTTTCTTTTTTATCATCTAATTTATGTTCCACAGGCTAGTTATCAATTACAAGGAAAATGTTGGAGGAAAAGAAAAACTTGAAGATATTTATAACAAGAGTTGTTTGCAGTTTAGCAAAGTATTTGTGGTCCCATCAAAGGAAGTTTTGTCTAAAGTTATCCAAAAACTATTTCACATAAAAAGTGTTCTTAATTATAAAGGAAAATCAAAGTATACAGTATTTAATTTAGAACAAAAATTTCCATCTGAATCAGAAACATGTGACAGTATAACATTACCTGAACACTGTACATTTGAAAGAACAAGCAGTGTCAGAGAAATATTTGTTCCAACAGAATTTTGTCTAAATGGAAAAAATGTTCAATATAATGTATCATTTGACACCAGTCATCCAGTGGAAAATGTACCATCAACATATTTAACCATAGCATTGATTCCCGTACAGAAATTGCTAACAAAAGCACATAAGTTTCACATGTGAAGCACATGAGATGCAAGTAAGAATTGTATGCAAATCAGGTTGCTCATATGTGCAGTTTGGTAGTTCATATGTGCCCACAAAAATCTAACATAATGTTCACATGACACATGTGCAATTCAAACCTCAGGTGAGCTTTTATCATCCATGTTAGTTTTATGTTAGTTTTGTACTTTGAAAAGTTTTTCCATTCTTCTAACCATTCAAAACTAACCTACATCATTGCTCATATGAGCTTTTTCAAAATGACATGCCCAGTCATGTACTTCCTGTAAATTCAAATTCATGAAAAGCATGCAATAAATGGAGGTAGATGGATAGGGAAAATGTTAAGTCCTATATTGTGCTATTTGAAGAAAGGCATTGTTGAAATCTGATAAAACCAGTGTGGCTGTGGTTAATTATTTGTAAGTTATCATTTCTATTTCATTATTTTCATTTTTGTGTCAGATTTTGAAATATATTACAATTTTAAGTCCTTTATGGGAATATAAATACAGGTTAATAAAATTGCTTCAAAATAAGTACTGCATGTATAAAGATTTTTCCTTTTTAAACTTTTTGAAATGCAGTACTTATTAATCAAAGACATTCATTGTGTACTAAACTTCCAAGTCCCTCTATTAGTTTTATAATGTAATGTTATGTTTTTAGTCATGATCATGATTATTGTTTAAATAAAAAAAAAAAAAATGATATGAAAATCATAATTAACTGACAATAATTAAAGAATAACTCTTTTAACATGATGTATCAGTTATTTTATTTTCAACTGAATTATTTAAGATTTTCATTTAAATTTGAAAAATATTCCTTTTTTAAAGCAGCCATTTTGTTTTGGTCAACTATAATATTCACGTGTGCAACATGTGAGCAACTGCTCATATGAGCAATCTAATAAAATGCACATGTGAAACAAAAGCTCATATGAGCAGTTGCTAACGTGAGCATCTTATGTGCAACTTATGTGCAACATGTTAGTACTTTTTGGTAAGAGTTTAACTTTCCCTATTCAATGTAACCAGAACAACATTGATGGAATTTTACATGTACTGCATGAATTTAGGATTTGTAAAGGGGTTAAAAACGAAGAACAAAAAAACAGCTTAAAACCTGATACATGGACTAGTATTATTGACAAAACAATAAATGAAACCAGAATAAGATCTAAAGTCTGCAAAACTATTATTTCAATAAATTCTACATTAGACCTATGCTCTGCTTGCTCTTCTAAAGAAAGACTTAAAAGAAAAAGGAAACTTGACACAAAACTAAATGATCAAAAGAAAACCTCCAATAGCTCACAACCATTGGCTAATAACAAAAATATTGAATATTGAAGTTAATGATAGAAATGACTCATTGCAGAAAAAAAACTACAGAAGTTACTAAACAAACACAAGAACAGGCACAGGAACTTGAACCAGAAAATTGTAGAGAACATGTGAATCTTTGTGAACAAGATAATGAAGACATGCAAATTATTTTGGACAAAATCTTAAGCAAAGGAGCACCTGAAGATTTTAGAGTACTTTTAGAATCACTGTTGTCAAATTCAAAGATTGGTCTGGAAAAAGACAAAGACGCTGGGATCCTAAAGTGATAGGAATATGCCTCTCGCTATACTGTAGATCACCTCAAGCATATCAAGATTTAGGTAAATCTGGAATGCTTATACTTCCCTCAAAAAGACTTCTGCAGTATTACAAGAAATCTGTACCACAGGCACCTGGCAATGTTAATCAGAACTTTGAATGGATGGTTAAAGAGGCAGAAAAAAAGGGTAATAAAGAGCATGGAAAGCGAGGTGGAATTCTTATTGATGAAATGAGCATTCAAGATGACCTCCAAATAGTCAAAAAAGGAGATTCTTGGTTCATTATTGGAGCTGTAGATATGGGTGAAATAAATAAAAAAAAATTGATATCATCATAAATATGGAAAGAAAAGTTAAAATGGCCACTCACTGCCTACAATATTTATTTCGTGGCTTTAGATGGCCTGTTGCATATTATGCCTCTGAGACAGCTAGTGCTTTTCAAATCTATAATTCTTTTTGGGAGATTGTTTTAAAATTGAAAGAAAATGGTTTCACTGTAGACTATGTAAATATGGATGGTGCATCCACAAATAGGCTGTTTATGCACATGTTAAGCGAAGACTTGTGGAAGAGTAAATTTTTAGTATCTGACATTTTTGAAAGGGACCATCAAATTTGTATATTACAAGATATAAAGCATGTGCTAAAAAAAATTAGGAATAATTTGGAGTCAAGTCGGCTAGAAAATAAATCAAAACCAGGCTGTTGCCTTATAAACTACTCTGTCCCTATTGTTAGGAGTCATTGGGAAGAAGCCTATAAATTCAATATTCAAGATGGTTTTCCTATTCACTCAAAACTCACAGAGGAACACATAGTGTTAACCCCTGTTTCTAAAATGAGAAACTCTTTAGCTACTGATGTTTTGAATGGTGAAATGCTGTCAAAGAACCCCAAGGATTCAATTTTTGTCAAATTCAAACTAAGTTTAATTTTGGACCCTTTAATTTGGACCTTAATGTAGACCAATTTGAAAACGGGACCAAAAATTAAGAATCTACATACACAGTTATATTCGGCATATCAAAGAACCACAATTATACAATTTTTGATGAAATCAAACAATAATTTTGGACCCTTTGGGCCCCTTATTCCTTAACTGTTGGGACCAAACCTCCCAAAATCAATACCAACCTTCCTTTTATGGTCATAAACCTTGTGTTTAAATTTCATAGATTTCTATATACTTATACTAAAGTTATGGTGCGAAAACCAAGAATAATGCTTATTTGGGCCCTTTTTTGGCCCCAGGTGATAATTCTTTTACACAAACGGGATGATGTATTTGATAAAAATCTTTCCAATCCTTTTATATACCCACTAGAACACACCTGTGATATTGCGGGTCCGTGACTGAATTAAAGTATATAACTATGTGTAAGCCTTATTTTAGTATTGGTAATGTCATCTGATAAAGTCATGCCGATTATAAGAAACACAGTTTTCTCTGCTTTCAAATCTTTTTGTTTGAACCCGTCACCTGGAACTTATCAATTATTGGTAATATTAATTATATGGAAAAAAAAAGGTCCTGAAATGGAATATTTTTTAACCAACAGCATTGTCCTATATTAGTTATAAATAAAGTTGAATTCTTTGATTCGCTGCTTTACGTCATACCCGCTAACAAATTGAAAACTGTACATATACGCCTTATATTATTATTAATGATTGAACTTAGTAGTGTCCACCCTGTAAGTATGAACTGTGTATATAGCAAAATCCGAAATACACCGTTTGGTGGTGCGCTTTTCATATGCTTAACATACAGGTAAGTAAATAGGTAACAGATGAATATACTATTGGAATCGGTATCGGATTCGACCCGGTACTTGTTAATTATTGGCAATATTTAAATTATGTGTAAAACAAAAGGGTCTGGAGTGGTGTAATTTTTAATCTACACCATTGTCCTATATTAGCTATATATAAAGTTGAATTCTTCGTTTTTACCCCATGACGGCTGACAAATTGGACCTCATTATTTTAGTATTATAGATATACTTATATTGTTATTGTTTTACTTTTCTACATTGGCTAGAGGTATAGGGGGAGGGTTGAGATCTCATAAACATGTTTAACCCCGCCGCAATTTTGCGCCTGTCCCAAGTCAGGAGCCTCTGGCCTTTGTTAGTCTTGTATGATTTTAAATTTTAGTTTCTTGTGTATAATTCGGAGTTTAGTATGACGTCCATTATCACTGTACTATTATGCATATTTTAGGGGCCAGCTGAAGGACACCTACGGGTGCGGGAATTCTCGCTACATTGAAGACCCATTGGTTGCCTTCGGCTGTTGTTTGCTCTATGGTCGGGTGGTTGTCGCTTTGACATATTCACCATTTCCTTTCTCAATTTTATACTATAGCAGTGGTCAAGAGTTGTACCATATCGGGATTTGGTCAACTCTTTATTACAGAATAATGAGACAACCCTCTATCCAAGTCACGATGTATTAAAATTTATAACAATTATAGGTCACAGTACAGCCTTTAACAAGGAGCCTTAGTTCACACTGAACAACAAAGCTGTAAAGGACCCCACAATGACCAGTATAACACAATTCAAACAAGAAAACCAACGGTCTAATCTATATACAAAACGTGAAAAGACTAACATACATATGTTACATACCAGAAAACGACAACCACTGAACAACAGATTCCTGACTTAGGACAGGGGCATATGATATGTGCAGTCAGTTTGAACGTTTTAACTGGTGCCTTAGACTGAATGAAAAAAAAAATGGTAAAATTTAAAAAAAAAAATACCTACATTTATATATCTACCCTATGTCATGTCTGTTTTTCAAAGATGTAATAGGAAACATACATATTTTTTATTTGGTTTTAGGTCACACCAATTTGATTTTTAGTTCTTTTGATTCAAAAAATGATCATTCATTAGACAACAACTATGAAGCAAGCAATCAGTTTCTGTATTTTCAATTTGTTTTTTAAGATATTTCTAACATTTTAGAAAATTGGCACAAGCAGAAAAATAAAGAATGACCTATACTTGTATGCAATATTTAACATGACTTGTGATTATAATAAAGTCTCCAATACAAAATCATGACCCATATTTTAGGCACATCCCTACCAAAGATGTAAAGTAAAGAAAATTCAATTTTGTGTGGCCTAAACATAATGAACAACAATGGCAAAGTTATTAAATTCCACAGTTTGTTATTTTGTCTGTTTTATATTTTTAGGCTGTTATCTTGTTTTTACAATATAAACCAATTTGCTAAGGCTTTTTTTTTGGTGGTAATAAATTTCGTGTTATGACAAAATGTATGATGTAGTGCACATTTTCCCAATATTTTTTTTTATTTAACTTCAACTTTAAGGACCACTTATCTTCAGTCATGGTACAGTTAGGTCTAGTGTAGTATTTTTCCAATTAAACTTTATATCTTTAGCACTAGCGGATCTAGAAATTTTCATAAGTGGGGGCCCACTGACTGCGCTAAGAGGGGGCCCGCTCCAGTCACGCTTCAGTGATTCCCTATATAAGCAACCAATATTTTTCCCAAAAAGGGGGGGCCCAGGCCCCCTCTAAATCCGCCTCTGTTTAGATCCTTTTTGGAAGAACAAATCCTTGAGATGTACAAAAAAAATTCAAGAAAGATATTTTGAAGCGACTTTTGATAATACAATGTATAATACCCCTATATAACTTATAAAATGTGTCTTATCATGCTTATTGTAATATAATTTTTTTCAGTACTTTCTATTTATATAGGTATATTGAGTTTGAAGTTGTTCTTTAATTTATAAAGTTTATTTCTTTTATATAACTATAGATGTACCCAGCATTTTCAGCCCTTCAAATTTATAATCTTAACTCTCAAGTTAACTCTCTTAAGTCAGACTTAGTCTCATTGCAAATGTTTTCCAAAATAAACAAATTTTTCTATTCTTTTTTCTAATTCAACAGCTCATCTAGCCAACAATTACAACTAGATGAATTTACTACCTATCTATTATATCTATTATACTGATAGAATAAACAAATAATACAAATAAAATTCTATTTGGAAGTCTCATACCTTGATAAACTCGTAATATAGTGTAAATCTCAAAATATATAACTTTCATTTTCTAGACTGTACATGATATCAAATGTCCTTCACATTACATGTGACGTATTTGATCACGTGATATTCATTGCTAGAAAAAAAGACCTTTTAAACAGGTCGGGACCACTACCTTATATGGAAATGCATAAATTAGCATACTTATGTTCTCGCACATGTAATTGTTTATTTACATTTGACGCAATTTATTTTTACCTAGGTTTTTGACCAATCCACTAAATGAGTAACAATGCATGATGGACTACTACGTGTTTACAATCAACCGAGAACACGCATTATTTATTGAAATACAACACATTTTATCGTGCAATGCGGGATTCACAATTTCGCTTAGTTTTTCATTTTGTGTATCCTCATTTATAGTTTGTGGTACAAAGTAATCCTTCCATGCTCAGATTAACGAAGAGTTGTTTCTATGCGAAGAAAAAAGGTTTTGAATTACCCGATATATAGCCATTAATATGTTTGATGATGGCACGGAGATTTCATGTATTCGTCCACCAGACAGCAACGAAACAACAGCGAAAAACACAATTACCCATGAGACAAACTTACTAGTGTAAAGTAAGCCGTCGATAACAGCCGGTGCTAATATTCACGAGTACAGCAATTTCCGTATAGATGATTAAAGGCAAATGTGTGATCCTTGAATTTTGTGTTCGTAAAAAAGGCGAAGAGACTTCCAAACTGTTCCCTTTGTTTTGAAGGTAGTGAAGTCAGCAACTGTAGTTTCATTTTGTTTTCGTTTTTTAACGGGCTCGGACATTCGCCAAATTGAATAAAATCATTACAGCTGATTTCCTAATGCTTGCAAAGTAAAACTTTGGTTGACTTGCTTGCTTTGTGTGTATAGTTGTTTAAACAATATATATAGGCATAGTTTAACTTGTATATTTTATATTTGAATTTAATTTGTTGTTATCCTAATATGATTGTACAATATACAAACAAAGCAAGCAAGCTAACCAAAGTTTTGCTCTACATGCATTAGGAAATAAGCTGTAATGATGTTATCCTTATATGTATGTGCGACGAGGTGGAAAATTTGATATGTTTTGTGAAAATTGCAGCGTTGGATATGTAGGACTCGGAGGTGCGATGGTACTCCGAACCGCGATGGTCACGCTGAAGTGCGATAGTCCACGCTGAAGTGCGATGGTTAACACGCCGAAGTGCGATGGTCACATTGTGACGTTAACTTGTTGATAGCTACGCTGAAGTGCGATGGTGGTTACGCTGAAGTGCAATGGTCCACGCTGAAGTGCGATGGTTAACACGCCGAAGTGCGATGGTCACATTGTGACGTTAAATTGTTCATAGCTACGCTGAAGTGCGATGGTTGTTACGCTGAAGTGCGATGGTTGTTACGCTGAAGTGCGATGGTTGTTACGCTGAAGTGCAATGGTGGTTAACTCTAAAGTGCGATAGTCACATTTTGAAGATAAATTATACGCTGAAGTATGCCTGTAACAATGATTAAAAAGCTAAATATATTTTTATATAAATACACAACTGTAGGTTTTTCCGTTTAAATGGTTTAACACTAGTTATTGCTGTTTTGTGTGAACCTAGGCTCTGTGTTGAAGGCCGTATTATAACTTGAAATGGTTTACTTTTACAAATTGCAGCTTGGATGGACAGTTTTTTCATTCGCACTCATACCACATCTTCTTATATTTATGAACTTCTTCAATAAAATAAAGATATTTTGTGGCTATCGGTAGGTAGAAAAAAATAAAACAATTTCAATTTAAATGCATAGATTCATACAATATGCAATGAATGAATATTTAATACAGCAAATTAGGACGAATTAAGTATTTTGATAAACAGTGGATTTTATTGTTCTCAAGGTCTTTCACTGTGTACACTCTCCCTTTAGAATCATCCATCTGAATGTCCATTACTATCCCCTTCCTCCAATACCCTGACAGAAATACATTTGTTCCTGCGCTAAGTGCTGAATTTGGTCTAAAATCTATTGTGTCATTAATATTTGGATTAAATGTTTGCATTTCCATCACTTGGGACTTCCTAGGAAACAACTCAACAGGATACAAATCCCTATCCCATGCTTCTCTGTTCTGTTAAAAATAGTAACGGTACATGTATTAGTTTCAGTTCATTTTTAAAATAACTTGCAATTTATTACTTTTAAAACAAATAATGTTTTGCTTAACATTTTAAAAACATATGTTCAATCTATTTTGTACTTATTAATTGCTATTAAAAATGTACATTTGTATTTAATTTATTATGCTATATTTGAAATAAAATCTAAAAAAATAAAAAATGAACATATTAAACAAACAAATGGCTCAAGTCTATCCATATTTGGTGTGAGCCAAGGCTCCGTTTTGAAGGCCGTACATTGACCTATAATGGTTTACTTTTATAAATTGTTATTTGGATGTAGAGTTGTCTCATTGGCACTCACACCCCATCTTCCTATATCTATTCTAATCTCTTCGTTTATAATGTATGTAATGTTTGCATTTTGTGTGAAAACAGTATTATGTATGCTTCAACTGAATAGCTACACTGTATGTATAGTACACTATGTGAAACTCATCTTATGTGTTTGCCTTATTTAACAGACTTAAAATAATACTTTATTTTATAAAATTACCTCAGTGTAAATATTGGAATCAGAATATCTCCGTTTGTTTGAATTGATCTGTATTGTATTGGCTAAAAATCTTATAGCATATATTTCCCGGTAATACGGGCTTACGTCATTCTGAAAAATATTAAAAATTAATTACTAATACATATATTATTGCACTATAAATTTCATTGTTTCGTATTCTACTAAGTGTAATGTTGAATTAAAAAAAAAGTTTGAACTTTAAAACAATGTCTTTAAATAAAGCCACAATTATTTAATTCAAATTTTAATAAATTTTTCCCATTTAGATACTGTTAAAAAGATGTGCAAGTAAAAAATAGGTATTCAAGTACCTGCATCATATCAGTGTTGCGAATTATCTGTGAGTTTGTAATGTCAGACAAAGGTGTTCCAAGCCTCATATCAGTGTTGCGAACCATCTGTGAGTTTGTAGTGTCAGCCAAAGGTGTTCCATGCGTCATATCAGTGTTGCGAACCATCTGTGAGTTTGTAATGTGAGTCAAAGGTGTTCCATGCATCATATCAGTGTTGGGAACCATCTGTGAGTTTGTAATGTCAGTCAAAGGTGTTCCATGCGTCATATCAGTGTTGCAAACTATCTGTGAGTTTGTAGTGTCAGTTAAAGGTGTTCTATGCATCATATCAGTGTTGCGAACCATCTGTGAGTTTGTAGTGTCAGTTAAAGGTGTTCCATGCGTCATATCAGTGTTGCAAACTATCTGTGAGTTTGTAGTGTCAGTTAAAGGTGTTCCATGCATCATATCAGTGTTGCGAACCATCTGTGAGTTTGTAGTGTCAGTTAAAGGTGTTCTATGCATCATATCAGTGTTGCGAACCATCTGTGAGTTTGTAGTGTCAGTTAAAGGTGTTCCATGCGTCATATCAGTGTTGCAAACTATCTGTGAGTTTGTAGTGTCAGTTAAAGGTGTTCCATGCATCATATCAGTGTTGCAAACCATCTGTGAGTTTGTAATGTCAGTTAAAGGTGTTTCATTATAAATGTTACTTCTTCTTTCTACAGGGGCCTACATAAAAATAGGTATATAAATTATACTTAGTGGGAAAAAAATGAATTTATTGGATATAAAAATAAGTTTAAGTTGTAAAATATGTAAACAATACTAATTAACGTTTTAAATCTAAATTAAAATTGGTAATTGTTAGGCAATTTAAATAGATAAACTAAAACTAAAAAGATATATAAAATATGAAAAAAATCTTACAATCTTTTCTAGTTTCTGTCTCCACATATTTTCCATATACTCCTGATTTGACAATTGTCTCTCTTGTACTGGCGCAATAGATAAATCGTCCATATGTGCACACTCTGGTACATGTACAATAGATACCCGATCTGTATGCGCAGATTGTAGTGTAGTGCTGCTGTCTTTAACTTGTTCCTGTAGTAAATCATTTGTATTAATAGTCATAATTTTAAACGCTGTATTCATATATAATTACCACTAGACCAAAATGGCCATATTTGCATAAATATTCTTTCTTAAGAAACATTTTCTTTTTCTTTTTCTTTTTAAAAACAAACTTTATAAATAAAACTAATGAACAAACAGCATAAAAAACTAAGATAATTAGCTTATTTGCACAGTTTTGTAAAAAACAATCTTGAGTACAAGAGTTATATACATGTATTTCTACTTAAAAACAGTTACATACTGTTACACCGTGACTGTCAGATGTTAGAGGTATGGTTGGGATCTCTCTTACATGTTTAACCCCGCCACATGCTGTATGTATGTGCATGTTCCAACACGACTGGTGCCACATGTGGAGCAGTATCTGCTTACTCTTCCAGAGCAGATGGGATCATTCCTAGTTTTTGCTAGAATTCGTGTTGTTTAGTCTTCAGTTTTTTATGTTGTTGCATGTGTACTATTATTTTTGTTTGTTTTAATTTTAGCCATGTATGGCGTTGTCAGTTTATTTTCGATTTATGAGTTTAACTGCTCCTTTCGTATCTTTCGCCCCTTTTAATCAGCTAGTTTTCTTGTTTAAAAAGTTCTAAATTTGTTTTTTTCTGAGCCTTTTAAAGCTAACTATACGGTATGGGCTTTGCTCATTGTTAAAGAACTTACGGTAACCTATCATTAAAAGCTGTTTAAAATTGTTGTGCCATTTGGTCTCTTGTGGAAAGTCTCATAAGAAATCATACATGTACCACATTTTCTTTTTTATATAAAAGAAAAATATTCAAAGCAGTTATTAAAAAACATACCGTTTGTTTTAAACTGTTAAAACTAAAACTATGTTCCTCGTTTACTGTATCCTGTGATTTTTTCTTGTTAACTACACCTTTTACTTCACCATTTAATTCATGCTGTTCAGCAGTTGTTTACCAAATAAATCAAAAATACAATAATACCTGACTATTTTCATTGACTTCTGTATTTTCTACTCTTAATTCTTCTGTTTCAACATTATCTTCTACATCCAGGTGTGCACTATTCAAAAATGCCTTTTCTTCTGATGTCAAATTGCATATTGGTACCTAATATTGAAAGATTTATAGGATAATTATTAAGTAATATGGTTTTAAACATGTATGAAATATTTGTAACTGAACTTTTTTATTTCATTGATACAACTTCAGCGAACTCATTGTGTAAATTGTTTAAATTTTAAAACATAAAATTGTTTAAGCCTTTTGGATGTTATATATTATTCCTTATTAGCACACTTATAAATATGTATAAAATACTTGCTACTGGACGTTTTTATACCAATATATAATACATGTACGTCAACGTATTGAAAGTGAAAATTGTTTAAATATAAAATGTTAAAGCATTTTCAATTAAAAATATTTTTCGAAAATAATACTGTTATTAACTTGCATGAAATATTGGCCACTGTACATGTAAAAACCACCATATATATCAAATGTTGTATAAAATTCATATAAAAATGCTTAAAACCTAAAATAATCTAAAAAAATATATAATATTAATATTTTACCTGATCTTCTAACGCAACACAGAAATTTGGTCTTTTATAAAATCTCTGATATGGTGTCAAAGGTTTGGTAGATTTATTAACTCTGCTGTTGTACTTATAGTAAAATTCGTCTAACATACTGGGCCAGTCCCGACTATCAACAAAAGCTGTTCTGAAGTAGGCGACAACTGTTCTGTTAAACCTTTCAACTCGACCTTTAAATAAAAGCATACTTATATCTTAATGTGTTAGTAATAATTGAAAACCGCATCAAAAACATTATCTTATTTGAAATCTATTTTAATTTATAAATTTGTGTGACTTTGTTTTGTCTTATGTTCATTTACCACAAATAGCTTTTTTAATATAAAAAGACAATAATGTTATTGGTAAATGAATGTATTTGATATCAAGTGATATATAAATATTATTTTGAGTTTATATTAAACTATTTTAAACTAATTTATCTATTTAAAATGACTTAAATTAATCTTTTTATTTTAAAATTACCCATCTATCACTATTTATTCAGCAAACATTATGAATGCCTCTTAAAAATTAATAATAAATGCAGAACATTACCTTGTGATTGGGGATGGTAAGGCCTTCCGTTAATTTTTCTTGTTTTAAATTCTGCCATAACTTCTGTTAAGTCTTCATTATTAAACTCCTTTCCATTGTCAGTTTGTAAAATTCTAGGTGGTCCAAAAATGTATATAAAGCGTAAAATCACTGTAGCCACTTCTTTTGCTGTTTTGTGCTTAATGCACCCACCAAATGCAAATCTGCTGTAGCAATCTACAATATTGCATATGTAGTTGTAACCATGTGACGGAGGCATCTTCTTGAGGTCCATTTGCCATCTACTGTTGGGATAGGTTGCTGGAATTGGCCTTCTTGTTCTTTGAGTTTTAGGTAAATCAACTGCCGAAAGACACTGTTGGCATTTAATGTTCAGCTTAAACAGTAAACGAATGTTTTCCCGAACTACTGGGAAAAAAGACTTCCTCAGAGTTTCGTACACCGTATCACTTTTTCTATGATCAGTTTTGTGATTTTTTTGTATTTCTTCCAAAAGTTCACCTTTTGACAAGACCTTTCTGTGGAATTCAGTAACAGTCGTGCTCCTGTAAAATATACTGTCCAAGTCTTTGTCGTATAAAAAATTTGACACATATTTTCTTATACTAGTTTCTCCCATCTGAAGACCTAGGGCATCCTTTATTCTTTTTGCTCCCCATGATTTGTTGGTATATTTTGCCTTGCATATTGAAAAAACCTCATCCTGCACTGCCCAAAACTGTTCCGGACTTGGATCGTTTGTAACCTTTTTTTTACGTTCGTTTGTTATAATAAAGCCTTCGTCAACAAAATCTTCTTTTCCTTCCTGCAATTCCATACCGTTTTCTTTAAGAAACGTTGTATTTCAAAACGTCATAATATTTAACGTCATGGTAACTTGTTTTAAAACGCGCGAATATATAAGTTACATTAACGCAAACTTTTGTATTATTTTAGGAATAGCTATATTTTAGCATTTACAATTATCTACGAAAATTTTAATGCACTTTTGCTTTCTAAATTTTATTTATCATGCTTCTTATTATAATAACATATAATGTTCCAACATGACCATCGCACTTCAGCGAATGAACCATCGCACTTCAGCGTGGACCATCGCACTTCAGCGTCCCATCGCACCTCCGAGTTCTATATATATATAAACCATCGCACTTCGGCGTGAACCATCGCACTTCAGCGTGACCATCGCACTTCCGCGTCCCCATCGCACCTCCGAGTCCTATAAAATAATATAAAAAAGAAGATGTGATATGATTGCCAATGGGACAACTGTCCACAAGAGACCAAAATGACACAGAAATTAACATTTGTAGTTCACCGTACGGCCTTCAACAATAAGCAAAGCCAATATCGCATAGTCAGCCATAAAAGATATCTCATTTGGCACTCATACCTCATCTTCTTATTTTATATACAAAGCACGTTTTTGAACAAAAATAAAAGGTAATATGGCACCAAATGTGATCCAGAGGCTTGGAGATATTTCACATACATCAACATGACAGCAGCCGAACGATAAAAAACTTCTAAGGTATATTTTGTGATAAAATTAGCAACTATCGGACTTTATCGATGGATGAAGCTATATAAAAATGTATTAAGCTATATACCGTACCCGCTCAGTGGCGGATCCAGCAAGCTATAAAGAAACCCAACATTTCTAGTCAAAAACCATTCAAATGCGAAAACCAAATGTCTAATCTATATTAAAACGAGAAACGAGAAACACGTATGAACTACATAAACAGACGACAACAACTTTACATCAGATTCCTGACTAAGGACAGATGCAAACATTTGCAGCGGGATTAAACGTTATAATGGTACCAAACCTTATCCCTTTTATGAAACAATAGTATAACATCACAACATAGACAAACACACTATAAACTATAGTCCGAGGGTTGGACCCCCTTTTTTGAACGATCAATGCATTTGAATGGGGACATGTAGTTGGAACCTCCCCTTTTTTTGTCCTGGGTTAGGATCCCCCTTTTTGAAATGGCTGGATCCGCCCTGCCGCTTTTATAACACTTATTTTTAGCATAATGCATATTATGATGTTCTTACTTTCAGTTCAGGTCCTGATAAATTTTACACATCCAGTACAGAAAGAAGTGTTTTAATGAAAGTTTTCATGTTTTTCTAGGCAGAAATGATTTGGGAATGACATTATACAGGTTTAAAAGAGCTCAAAAAATTTCATAATGGACAGTGGTCATTTCATCTGAAATTTCACTGTTTCAGGTCGTAAAATTATTGAATAGGTACAATGAATAACAATGGACAAAACCTCTTCTTTAGTTACAGAAAACCATCAACATTTTGAAGATTACTTTCTGGCCAATGCCTGATTGAGGTTGCTTTTTAAAATTTATTTCAATTTTTCTTTATTTTTAAGCTTTACAATTTTTATTGAACTTTTGATTTTTACATTTTTTATTCTATTTTTTTTTTTTTAAATTAAGATAAAAACAATAGGTACATTTAGTTTAAGTGAGAAAAGGTTTTAAGGAGTACTTCATGGGTAAGTGCATCCTTAAAGTTGTATGTAGAAGTTTTGTTTGAAATTTCAGGTGGTAGTTTATTCCAGTCTTTGATTGTTTGGCTGAAGAATGAGAATTTAAAACTGTCTTTATTGCATTGGAGCTGTCTGAATGTTAATTGATGAGTAGATCTTGTTTTGGACTGGCTTTTTATCAGAATATCTTGTGATGGTATAGCAATTTCGTTATTTATTACTTTGTGGAACATTTGTAATCTGGTTTTAAGCCTTTGTTCTTGTAGAGTTTGCCATTTCAGATTTTGAAGCATATCAGATACACTGCTGGTGTTGTGAAATCTGTTGCATGTATATCGTGCAGCTCTTCTTTGCACTTGTTCCAGTCTGTATATATTTTCTGATGTGTATGGGTCCCAAACGGTACAACAGTATTCGAGTTTTGGTCTTACTATAGTTTGATATGCTCTTTCTTTCACTAATTTTGAACTAATTTTTAGATTGCGTCTGACGAAAGATAAAGATTGATTTGCTTTTGCTGCTGATTGTTGTATATGTTTGTTCCATTTGAGATCTGAAGAGATTGTAATGCCTAGATATTTAGCTGATTGTACTTGTTCTAGGATATGACCGTGCATGTTGTAATAGAAGTGTATTTGTTTTTTCTTTGTTGAGACTCTTAAGATGTTACATTTGTCAGGGTGGAATGACATGAGCCAGTCGTGTTCCCATTTAATAGCTGCTTCTATGTCTTCTTGAAGCTTAATACAATCGTTTTGGCAGGTAATAGGCCGGTTGATAATGCTGTCGTCTGCAAAGAGTCTTATTTGGCTGTGTTTAAGGTAGTCAGGTAAATCATTGATGTAGATAAGAAAGAGTATTGGTCCTAGTACAGTGCCCTGAGGAACGCCTGCTGTTACTGGAATTTTTTCAGATGTCGTGTTTTCGAGAAGGACTGTTTGAGTTCTGTTAGATAAAATTGATTGGATCCAGTTTATTGCCTGATCAGAGATGCCGTAGTGTTTTAATTTGAAAAGTAAGCGTTTGTGTGGCACTTTGTCGAATGCTTTGGCAAAATCCATGATAACTAAGTCAGTTTGTATATTTTTATCGTTGTTTTGAGCTAGTTGGTGTATAAGAGATATTACTTGAGATTCGCAAGATCTTTTTGCTCTAAATCCGTGTTGTAGTTCATATAGGATGTTATTTGCTTCAAGATGTTTCATCATATTGCTAGCTAGTATATGTTCAAGTAATTTACATGAGATACAGGTAAGTGAGATTGGTCTATAATTACCAGGATGATGTTTGTCTCCTTTTTTAAATACTGGTGTAACATTTGCATGGTTCCAGTCTGATGGTACTTTGCCTGTCTCAAGAGATTTATCAAAAATGATTACAAGTATGTCTGAGGTTATTTCGATGTTTTCCTTCAGTATTTTGCCAGCGATAGTATCTGGTCCTGTAGCTTTATTGGTGTTTATGTTTTTTATGAGTTTGTATACACCTTCCCGACTGATGTTAATTAGTTCCATTTTAGGGTGTGTACTAGCTTCTTTCGTTGGTATTTCTGTGTTAGTTTCTGATGTGAAAGCAGATTCAAATTGTTGGTTTAGTATGTTGGCTTTTTCAGAGGGGTTTGTATGGAGGGTGCCTTCGCTTCTTAAGGATGCAATGCCGGTGTTTTCTTTTCTTTGGCTTTTTATATAAGAGTACAGCTTTTTTAGTTGTTTGTTGAAGCAATGCTGATCTGGTTCTTTTATATCGATGTCAAAGATCATATTTTCGATGTATGCCCAGTATGCTATTCTCATCTCTTTTTGGAGTTTGGTCTTTATCTCTTTGTATTTATTTTTGTATTTAGAGTCATGACTTTTCTTTTTATAGAGTTTGTTTTTCTTTCTTATGAGTCTTTTCAGGTCTCTATTTAACCATGGTAATTTTGATTTTTTTCCAATTACTTTAGTTGGTTTATTTTTGTTGATGGTCTCTGTTGTTTTGGTTTTAAAGGTGGTCCATATATCATCGATAGTCATATTTGTCTTGTTTGCTTTTAAATGATCATATATAAGAATAAGGTCTTTCTTTATGTTCTCCCAGTTTGCTTTTTTGTATATTAGTGCTTTATGTGGTTGTTGTTTTGGTGTTGGTATAGCAAAGTTGGTTTATTTTTGTTGATGGTCTCTGTTGTTTTGGTTTTAAAGGTGGTCCATATATCATCGATAGTCATATTTGTCTTGTTTGCTTTTAAATGATCATATATAAGAATAAGGTCTTTCTTTATGTTCTCCCAGTTTGCTTTTTTGTATATTAGTGCTTTATGTGGTTGTTGTTTTGGTGTTGGTATAGCAAAGTTGATTTCACAAAAGACAATATCATGGTCGCTTCCTCCTATTGGTGGGAGGGTCTCAAATCTGTTGATAAATGATGGGTTTGTCATGAACATTAGATCTAAAGTTCTGTCATTTCTGGTGTTTTTGTCAATTACTTGTGCTAGGTTATTATCATCCAGAATATTAAGCAGTTGTTGGTGTAGTGCTGGATCAGGTTTGTTTGGTAATACCAAGTGTTTTTCCCAGTTTATGTGGCCTAGATTGAAGTCACCACTCAGCCAGATGTTTGCATTTGTTTTCTTGCATGCAGTATTAAGAGAGATACCCATGTTTTCTAATGATTCCCCTTTATCTGAAGGTGGTCTATAGTAGGCACCTAAGTAGAGCGTTTTACTATTTGGTGATGTTATTTTTGCCCAAATTATTTCACAATCTGTATCAAATTCATTTACTAGTGATGATACGTATTTATTTGATACTGCTAGTAGTACTCCTCCATATCCATCTTTTCTATTTTTGTTGTATACGGTGTACTTTGATGGTGATATATACTCGTATGGTGATATAGTATTTGAGAGCCAGGTTTCTGTGCCATAAATTATGTCTGGTTCACAAGATTCAATTATTTGTTCTATTTCAGGCTTTTTATTTTTCATAGACTGAAAATTGATGGTAAGTGTTCTCAGTGGTGTTTTACATGGATTAGGTTTGTTTTTGTTATTTCTGTATTTCCCCTGGTTTTTTGGTAAGGGTGAAGATGTAAAATTTGGTGGCCCGATGTTATCCACACCATTTGGCTCGTTACTTATGTCTAATTCTGAATAACTGTTTGATGTCTCAATTGTGGTGTTGAAAAAGGTTGTGGAAAAATTTGGCATGCCACAGTTGACGCATTCCCATGAGATGTTACTGTTTCCTAATATTTCATACATGGAGCGATTAATTTGTTGGCAGTTGATGTGATACCACTGTCCGCAGCTGTCACAGCAGACAGCTTCAGTTTTCCATGTGACTGCACAAGTGCATGTTCCGCAAGGATATTTTGGTGTACGTGGCCCTGGGTTTGGTTCAGGGGCATATGAGTTGGTAAGTAGCAGACTACATAAGTACATAAGTACTAGTTTGTCATATTTTATCAATGATTTCTTTGCCTGTATGTTAAGCATATTAAGTGAAGAAATGTTTGACTTACTTGGTTCTTGAGATGACAAGGTTACTGGCCAAGATCGATCTGGAGCGTCACTGTTGAGCTGAACATGTAACAGTCTCCGGGACAAGTTTGCAATTCCGCTGAGTGCAAAAGTTGTCACCTTAATTTTTGGAGTTAAGTCAAAACAAAGTTGATAACTTGGTTGGTATTGGTTCCCTGATATTTGTCCTAAATTTTTTTGGATCTAGCACCACTGTTGAAAAAGTTATGCCCCTTTTTTCAACAATTTCCTCAGAGGAAAAGTACTTTTCCTCAAGGGAAATCAAATTTCCCTAAAGGAAAAAGATTTTTCCTCAAGGGAAATTGTTTTTTCCTCAAGGGAAAAAGATTTCCCTTAGGGAATTTGCTGCATAATTATTTCCTTTGAGGAAATTCTATTTCCTTAGAGGAAATTCTTTTTCCTTAGAGGAAATTCTTTTTCCTTTGAGGAAATTTGCAGCTTCAAATTTTCCTTGGAGGAAATACTTTTTCCTGTGAGGAAATTTGTAGCTTCAAATTTTCCTTGGAGGAAATACTTTTTCCTGTGAGGAAATTTTTGACAAACACTTTTCCTTGGAGGAAAATTCAAGACAACAAATTTCCTCTAGGGAAATCATTGTTCTTCAAATTTCCTCTAAGGAAATTTCTGAAGATCAAATTTCCCTTAAGGAAATGTTTTCCCTTATTTTTACTTGTTGAACATTTCTTCACTACACCATGTATACAAACAGTATGAATATAATTATTACAAGACTGTATAATTGATGCAAATGATATTTAAAACTTTAATAAATGTTTGACTCAACATTTTAATGACATTGAAAATAATACAGTCTGACTGTTTAGATCTAGGTATTGTCATGATTGTTTATACTTTTTTTATAAATTTAACTTTGATTTATAATTTTTTTTGGAGCAAATGCTTCTATTTTTTTTGTAATTGTTTCAATGCGATACATTAATAAGCAACCAATTTGAATGTCATACCATTTGTGGTGTTCTAAAGAATTTGTTTATATATTTGCAGATTAAATAATAAAATAAACACTTTTCGTGTTATTTTAAATTTGAATTTCTTCTGTTTCAGCTTGTGTACAGTTATTCAATCCACTACGTAAGAATTCAGTGAATACATTATTCCATTCACTAAACAATTCCCTTCAATTCTAAGAGAAATCATTTTTGCAAATTGTTCTTCAATGATCTTCTTCTGTATATTTGATATGAGGGAGCGATGTAAATGAGTGGATAAAACTGGTGTTCCTTTTTTCAACAACAAAATAGTATTTGTTCAGCATTCTCCTTTCTTTTGATTAAGATATGTTGTTGCTTTTATGCAATAGTGTTTTTGTGTATCTATGATAGAACTCCATTTTGTTTATGGTCATTATCATGTGATAATGTTGAAATTTCCTATTTCTTTTTTGCAGGAAAGCACACATTCCATTTCAAATTAATCCAATTATGCACTATGTAAATAAATTTCAACTATAAGTTTCCTCTTCAGTAATGACCTATTGATCATGAAAACCAAGATGTCTGATCACCTATAAATACACAAAATAAACAAATAAAATGTTATAAATGGAGAGAGAAACAGCAATAAATGTTTTTCATGTGTATCTTTCCTTATTAAAATACATTAAGTAAACTTGAACTCGAGAAAAATAAATAACTGCGATGTAGACTAGAAAGTATAAAATGCCAAATAAAGTATTCACGAAAAATTAGTTGATTTACAGAAGTCAAGTCCGTGTTTGCAGGAAATTTACATCATTGGTTGTCTGGTGGAGAGTTGTCTTATTGGCAATCATACCACATCTTATTTTTATATAACCTTGCCATATTCCTATTGTGCCTGTCCAAAGTTCAGAGCCTGTAGCTTTTGTCAGTTTAGTCTGACACTAAAATTTAGTGGTTGTTGTTGTTGTTGTTTCATACCGGTCATATTTATTTTTTGTAATTTATTTTGTTATAAAGTCGTAACAGGCCTACAATTGCTTTCTCAAAGCCATGATAGTTTTCATATTTAATATACCACATCTTTTAATTTTTATAGTAATCATGATACTAGTAATCATCTTTCAAGTTCAATAACTTTTTTAAAATTAAAAGGTGCCTTACCATTTAGGTTTAGTTGGCTTCTGCAAATTTTACATTGCCTATCATTTCTGCTGTATATAATTTCTCTGTATCTTCTATAGTTCTTGTCCTATACATAAAAGAGTAAAAGTTGAATGACATCTTGCATCAATATTTTTTTCTGTTTAATGTACATTATGTATATTAATGTGTGTTTAATAAAAATTCGTAAGGGTTCCACGGAACCCAGTGTCTCGCCTACTTTTGCTGTTAATCGCAGACTCAACAAAAATGAGGAAAAACATCAATAAAAATTTCCCTCTCGATACTGTCTTTTGATTGAAAGAAGCTTCCAAGTTTGGTAAAAAAAATCCAGGATAGTTTATGAATCTTATAAATGTTTTATAGACTTTAACTGAAGACTGTATGTAATGTTAACTGGAAGAAAAACTAAGTCCATTTATAAGTAAAATATGGAAAAAGTGATTTTTTTTTTTACAAAATTTACTTCTGAATAATATCTTATGATCAGAAACAAGCTTTTGTCTAAGTTTGGTAGAAATCCAGGATAGCTTAAGAACATTATAAAAATTTTAAAAACTTAAACCACAGAGTGAATGTTTTGTTTCTGGCAAAAAAACTAAGTCCATTTAGAAGTAAAATACGGAAAAATGGAAATCTATTTTTACAAAATTTTATTCTTGATACTATCTTATGATCATAAACAAGCTTCTGTCCAAGTTTGGTACAAATCAAGGATAGTTTATGAAAGTTATTAAAATTTTAAAAACTTTAACCACAGAGTGAATGTCATGTTTCCTCACAGAAAAACTAAGTCCATTTATAATTAAAATACGGAAAAAATAGAATTTTATTTTTACAAAATTTACTTCTGGATACTTTCTTATGATCATAAACAAGCTTCTGTCCAAGTTTGGTAGAAATTCAGTAAAGTTTAAGAAAGTTATTAAAATTTCAAAAACTTTAACCACAGAGTGAATATTTGTGGACGCCGCCGACGACGACGACGCCGACGACGACGGAATGTAGGATCGCTTAGTCTCGCTTTTTCGACTAAAGTCGAAGGCTCGACAAAAATCTAAACCATGAGTGCTTGATAAGCTTCTTGCCCTTATAGCTGGTCTTTAAGCTTTAAATGAATTTTAATGATCGACTAAAAAACTATGAGCACTGTGCAAATAAGACCCCTGCCCTCCAAAAAAAACAAAACATGCACAAACAGTGGTATTTATTGACATAAAACATGTATATAATTTGGCTCCATTTATAGATATATATCTCAAGTGACTATAAGTTTAAGGCTGTGATTTTTTTAACAAATCCATAAATTTCTAAAACCTTTCAAAGTTTTTGAAAATGGACAATTTTAAAATAACTTTGCAACAACTAAAGTTCCTTAACTCTGCATCTTATAAAAAAATATACATGATAAATAGGGAATGATACTCCAGCTTGCATATTATTCAAAGATTTAAAGGAACATAACTGAAGAACGGTAAAAGTTTTACTACCAAATTGGGAAAATTTGAAATTGATCTGATTAAAATTGTGATAAAAAGTATTTTTTTAAAGTTTAATAAAATTTGGTTGAGGGAAACTTAAGTTAGAAGGCCGAAACATTTTTTTTCCATTTTTAAAGAACATAACTATAGAATTTAGTAAAAGAGACACTACCAAAATTCAAACTTAATCTGTATTTTGTGATGATAAGCATTGTGTATTGATTTTATAACATTTGGTTGAGACAAACTAAATTTTAGAGAACAGGAAACCAAAAATTCAGCATATTTTCCCCATTTCTAAAGGGGCATAACTCTGATACTCTAGTACAGTAACACTGACATCACCAAAATTCAAACTTGATATGAGAATTGTGATAACAAGCTTTTGTAAAAGTTTAATTGAATTTGGTTGAGGCAAACTAAAGTACTGTAAGAGAACAAAAAACAACTTTGGGACAGACGGACAAACGATCTGACAAGTGTTAAACATTATGCCCCCTCCACTTTGGGTCATAACAATAAAAAGGGAGTTTGTCAAGATATAAAAACAATTCACCAAAGTTTCATAAAAATTTGTGAAAGCATTCTTGAGACTATCCTAATCCCAAGTCATGATAGTACAATGACATAAATCAGATTTTTTTTTAAATTAAAAGGAAAATTATCATGTTTATGTTATACAAAAATAATTCACCAAGTTTCATGAAAATTGCTCAAAGCATTATTAATAGTATACGTACTGGAAAAACCCCCCCTTTTATGAATAAAATCCCTAACTTTAAATTAAAAATTTTAAATCCCTAAAAATTAAAAAGGAGCTTAATTATCATGATTATATCAATAGATAATTCACCAAAGTAATTTATGAAAATTTTATGATTAATGTATTCTAATTCCAAGACTATCTAAGACATGGTTTGTTTGAATTAAAAAAGTTGGAATAAAGTACCTGCTAGAATTCAGGAGAATTAGACCAAATCAGGCTATCTTCTAGATTATCAGACAATTGACTGTACATAGAAAAGGAATTTTCTTTTTTTTTTTTCTTATTTAGCTATTTGTTATCTCTGTCCTTAATATATACTGAACTAAGCCATTTTTTCACATATTTTTTTTGTTTTTTCTCTCTTGTGACTTGTTATTTAACATAACAAAAAAAACCAAAGGCAATGAAAGAGAAACTGACAATGCCAAGGCAAAACATAAGATGCAGAAAAGAAAAACACTAAGCAACACCAACATCACCAAAAAACTAGTGTTGAATTCATGTGCTCAGTCAGTCAGTGAGAGTTCACAGATCCTGACCTACTATATCTATGCTTAAAAACCTAAAAATCATATAGTTCTTAACATATTTTGTAAATTTATACTTGATTAAAATGTTGTTATAAATAGCATAGACACCTCTGAGTTTTGAGAACCACATGTGTTAATTGTGCGAGTATAATCATTGATAATCATGCACAAGATTGACTTTTAAAAGCCTATATATTGAAATTTTCTGAAAATATTGCATGCATTTTATTAATATGACCAATTTCAAGAAATGCACAAAGATGTGAGATGATTTATATAATTGTAATTTCAGGAATTTACAGTATAAAAGGCTTTTATCCTCACTGCATTTTGCACTTTTCCTAATTCAGGAGCCAGAAGTTATGGCCTTTGTGACCTTTGTATGATTTTTATTTTAGTTTCTTTTTTTTTATATTGAAGAGTTTAGTATGACGTCCATTATCACTCAACTAGTATACATTTTTGTTTAATGGCAAGCTAAAGCATGCCTCACAGGCACGGATCCAGGGGGGGGGGGCTGAAGGTTGGACATGTTGGAACCCCCCTTTCTTTATTGGACGATCAATGCATTTGAATGGGGACATGTAGTTGGACACCCCCCCCCCCCCCCAAAAAAAAAAATTGTCCTGGGTTAGGAACCCCTCCTTTATATGACTAGATCCACCCCAGTCTCAGGTTGCGGGATTTTCTCGTTGCAATGAAGACCCATCGGTGACCTATGGCTGTTATCTGCTCTTTGGTCATGTTGTTATCTCTTTGATACATTCCCCATTTCCATTTCCATTTTCTTTTCGGTTCTATTATAAATATTAGAAACGAGTTTGGCGCCTTTACAAAAATATAATTGTCTGTGCTGATAGGGGAGTATGTGTGCATACCAATATTTAAATTTTCTAGGCCTTCTTTTTGAATATTTTGTGCATTTCTTGGTAAAATACTGTCAGACCTCGAGTGTTGTTGTTTTACAAAAACGGTCAAGTAATGTAGGGGAAAGAAACTAACTAAAAAGACCAAAATAAGCCACAACTAATGGGGGTCTCATTGGGGGTTCTGTTCACGGATCCCGCTTAGTTACTACTTATTTTTTTAGATTATCGCATGATGCCATCCCGCGTACACTATGTAAGTGAACAATTCTGCTATTTTTGTAATTTCCCATGTCCCGCTAAACTTCATTTCGCGTTTTCACGGCACAATAATGAGGGGGAGGACAGGGGTAAGGGAGACAGGGAGAAAGGGGGTAGGAGAAAGGAGAGGAAGGCTGGGAGAAAGGAGAAAAAGTTGGAGAAAGGAGAAAAAATAAAATATCTCTCCTTTTAAAAAATGATCTAATATTTCAAGAAAAAATATCTCAAAAGGAGATGTTTTATTCTAGTGGGAGAAAGGAGAACATGGGTAGGAGAAAGGAGAAGAGGGGTGGGAGAAGGGAGAAGGGTACCCCCTGTCCTCCCCCTCAATAATTTGAGGGAGGATAGGACCTTTATCGGGACTGCGGGATCGGGTGTTTTTAAGCTCTGGATTTCGGGATTGACCCTTTCGGGATACGATAATTCTTTTTTCGAATTTCGGGACCTCTGGATTTCGTGTTTTTTAAGCCCGGGATTTCGAGATTTCGTGTTTTTAAGCTCGGGATTTCGGGATCAGTACCCCTCCTACCCTCCCTCATAATTTGACTTTCATGTGTCACGTTTACAAAAAATACGCCTCGACAATCCCGAGTCCCGCTCAGACCCCCCTTATAGGTACCAGAGGCGGATTTAGAGGGGGGCCAGGGGGCACGGGCCCCCTTTTTTTGGGAAAAAAATTGGTTGCTTATATAGGGAATCACTGAAGCGTGACTGGAGCGGGCCCCCTCTTAGAGCAGTCAGTGGGCCCCCACTTCTGAAAATTTCTAGATCCGCCAGTGGGTACATAATGAATAGTTTACTATGTAGTCAGTAGTCGGGTCAAATACACATGTATACACTTTTAGACGACCTTAGATTCATTTCACAGCGAAAATACTCATTAATATTGAACATTTTAGATCACTTTACATTTAGATTTTATAACTTTTAAAATAAAGACCATATAGATTTAAGATCATTTAATCGAAAGATTATAATTTGTCAATGCGCAACTGTAACCAGGTACTGCATTTTTTTTTTTTTTTTGCCTGCGTTAAGTTTAAAGTGCCGGGAATAGAGAAGCAAGTTAAACTTCTCATCTGGACTTTTTAATAAGTCTGTATACCGGACCTCTTCTCTATTTTGGGATTGAAAAAAAATCTAAAGTTAAAAATGCGGTTTTGAGCCTATTTCTTCTTTTCAATTTGGTAACACGTTAAGCCATTAGTGACACTAATATGGTATATTACCAATAATAAGGCCATATATTTCGGTGTGTAGAAATACCGCAAAAGACTTCTTAGTGCACTAAGAAGAAAGTTTTTGCATTAAGGACACTAAAACGATGTTTTAAGATCACAGCGAACATGAATATAAGAGGATATGATTAAATACCTCAAATCTATAAAGTTAGGTATCAATAGATTTTGTAATTTTGAAGTTAAATTACTTTTTAATCAACGCCTGCCACTCGCCACGTGACCAACGGTTTATTGCAGATTCCCGAATCATCATGTTCAATCAACCTAATCCAATAAACAATTGTCTTTTGATCGTTACTTATTGATTAATCAATGGTTGTTAACCTAACGGTTTAGCGTGGTATAAATTCAAGTTTATGAAAGAAAAATAAAAAATAAATTTTGTGTTTTAAAACTTTGCCTTTGTTATATATATTTAGTTTTTAAGGAAATTGCTATGCAAGCTTTTTTTTTATTTAAAGAACCCTATTTTGAGATAAAAATTGAAACAAATGCTTTTGATATTTCATTTCCTTACTAACAACACAAGAGTTTACATACTATATTATTCCTTGAAAGACATTTGAGAGTATGTGGTGTCCATGGGGTTCTTCAAAATCCGATTACAGAAGTAACATATAGAAAAACTCCAAATAGTAAAATTATATTACGTTTTAAAAAGAGAATTATAGAATAAATCATAACTGTCTTCTATGAACGATAACTTTAAACTGGTGTCAATGCTTTTTTTTAACAATTCATCTTTATTTCAACAATTGAAGATGAATACCATTTTATTTAATAATGTAATAAGCACTATGGGCAGGCGCGGATCCAGAGCTTGAAGTGGGGGTTTGTGGGAGGGGTTATGTGAGAAATGTTTAAAACACTAGAGAAGTTTTCATGTTATACCAAACCATATGTTTTTCAATAAATGGCACACTTTTTGTTCATCCGGCATATGGTTACTCTAAATAAAATTTTAAGTATTAATTTTATAAGGTTAATTATTTGATTACAGATCGTATCTACCCGTTTTGCAATTGTTGTATCACTCTAAGGGAGGCTAATAAAGATATATATAATAAAATATAGAGATAGCAGCCTTGGATTGTCTTAATTAAATCCTTTGGTCCTCTAATTATCAAGTTACCCTCTGGCCAATGTTATTATGACTTGTGTATATTTAAAGAAGTGTAGCGACAACGTGTCACCCTATTCAGTGCTAGATATTCAAATTATAGTAAAGATAACATTAAAACAAGAAATGGTTAATACAAAAAATATTTTAAGATTTTCAACCGGGGATGGGGGGGGGGGGGGGGGGCTCGCTTTAACCCCCTAAATCCGCTAATGATGTGGGAAAACTAAATTATTTAGTTAACTTAATCATATGACTCTTAAGCCCGTTCTGCCATTATTAAGAAACGCTAAAGAACGGAAATGTATGATTTTAAGATTTGGAAATAAATGAAATTGGTGTCACAAATGGTATGTCTGCTTGTATTTAAAATATTTTATAAATAGATATAATGCTCATATACATAATTATTAACGGTTGTTTTACTTCGCTTATTTATAGCATTTAACAAATAACTTCGTATTCTTATTTTCGGCATCAAATAAAAATAATGGAATAAATATATTTTAAAAGACAAGGAAAGTGAATTAAAAAATATATACAACAAAAATAAGCGAAAGGAGATGTGGTACGGCTGTCAATGAAACACCTATCCACAAAAGTTAAAAATGCAGAAGATGTCAGAAATAAATTGGTCATAATTTATTTACAGTCTAAAACATCGAAGGGACTAAACATCAACCTATACATATTTATACTTGTAATGCATTTGTATATAAACATCGAATCAAAAATATGTTCCTTTCCTAAACATGTTTAAAAACATTGCTGTGATAGTTATCAAAAGTACCAGGATTATAATTTAGTACGCCAGACGCGCGTTTCGTCTACACAAGACTCATCAGTAACGCTCAAATCGAAATATTGATAAATGGCATAGTTCTTAACATTAGAAAAATGAATGAAGTATTGGCAACTGGACGTTAAGCAACCAAATATCAATCCTCACTTTTCCGTGAAGTGTTCACAATTATTTGTCTTTTTAAAATGAAAAATCCCAAACTGAAAAGAGTTGAAAATACGCTATTAATTTAGAAGTAAAAAATATAGCAGACAGAATAAATACGGCAAAAACAAACAAATGAAAAAAAATAGAGAACAATTTGAAATATCATATACATGTTTAATCAGTATACTAGTAGATTATTCACGGGCCAAGGTTGAGCGAACATGAATTGCTATCGATTATACTAAAGGTGACAATCAACTTTTTGAGGCACGTGTCGAGAAAACATTACAAAAAATATAATTTAAAATTATGAAAGGAGTAGGTCCTTAGTGCACATTTTTGTTCTTAGTGCACTAAGGAGGTCCTTTGCGGTGTTTCTACGGACCCCATATATTTGAAGCTGTTCAAAATTCTGTACATTATAGGTACGTGTATCAGATCGGACAATAATTTTCATATATATAAAAAGAATTACTGTATAAGTTATCTAGTATGAAATATATCCACTGGACCGACCGTGTAAGTGCTATATATATTATATCATGTATATAGCCAGTCAAAAAGATGTGGTATGATTGCCAATGAGACAACTATCCACAAAAGACCAAAATGACACAAACATTAACAACTATAGGTCACACAAGGTCGTTAAAAACTTCCATTTGTCGTTGTCCACTGAAAATAAGCTCATAAAAACACGAATCCCCGTTTACTCAATTCCACCTTTATTTGTTAATATTTCTTTATCTTTTTCTTTTGATTTTATCATATCTTTTTTGTGAAATATTTTGTGTGGTCGAACATGAAATTGCCTCCGATGCTACAAAGAAAATTTGTTTAATGTCATCTGTTGCAATATATGCTAAGTACTACACGTGGACAGGATGTTCCCCAGAAAATAAGTTATACACACCCCGATATAACCCCGAGGGTACACGCTACTGTCATATGGAAAATTACTGGGTCACCTGTAAGATGGTAATCAGCCATGCAACTAATTAGGTTACTGACCATGTCACTTCAATTTAAAAAGTTTATCGTTAGATATCAAAATGATAAATTCATTTTAATTAAAAATTTAAGAACTAAAGGATTTATCATTAAAATGAAGTGAAATAATTCAACCAAATCGTATATAGATTATATACATATTTTTTTTTATCTATGCCGGAAAGAATTGAAAAACTGTATTTATAATTTTTGATTTGTTTTATAGAAATCTGTGTAGGTCTCATGAAATGAAACTCACGCAACGCATGCCTAATTAAGATTTATAAATTTATTGAAAAATATAACAAAAATTTAGTTTTGATATTAAATTAAAGTTACCTTTCCGCGCTGTAATTTATTTGATATGACATGAATCAAGCAATTTTTGTTGAGGGATTTATGGGTTTGTCCATACAACCAGAGCGTATAAAAAAAGAAGTGTATGTTATTAGTATTTCACATGCCTTGTTTTCGCCTTGAAGCTCATTATTCAGAGTGTTTCAGACAAGATGATGAAAATAACGTGCAAGATACTTTTTTCGATCATCGTGAAGAGACAATTTTAATTCCCATTCCTCGATGCACTCTGCCCCTGTTGAATTGTATATTTATAATTCCTCGTGCTTTTAATTAGCCCCCCCCCCCCCCCCCCTTTCGTGGTTACCGTTATGCCAACAAATACCTGGGGCTTGATTTACATGTAATAGGGCTTGTAGATTTTTTCTCGGAGTAGGAAAATATGCACCAAATGCTGCAGTTACTGGAGACTTAGGTATAACACCTATTTTTGATAAGCAGTGGAAAAGTATTATACGTTTGTGGTGTAGATTAAATAACATGAGCTCAAATCGGTTAAATGCAAAAATTCACAAGTGGGCTGATAGTATGAGTATTAAGCATAAGTGTGTTAAAAACTGGAATTTTTTAGTAAAGAAAACCTTCTGTGAACTAAATTTAAGTAATTTAACGTGTCCCGAAAATATGGACACTAACTATGTTATAAAAAAATGTATGTCAAAATTACACGAAAAACATGTCGATAATTGGCATGCTGTTTTACATTCTGATAAATCTATATCGGGCAGAGGTGGCAATAAGCTACGAACTTACAGACTGTTTAAGGAAAATTTTGAACCGGAGGAATACTGCAAAACAGCTTTACCCTTCAGTCATAGAAGTGCTTTCGCCAAATTTAGATGTGGTGTTGCTCCCCTAAGAATTGAAACAGGGAGATATGAAAATATTGTTTTAGAAAATAGACGTTTTTATTGAAGATGAAGCGCATGTTTTATTAAGATGTCCTCTAAATGACGATTTTAGAAACCATTTATATTATGTTGCTGAAACTTTTAATGATAATTTTAATACTTTAGATGATAATCAAAAGTTAGTGTTTTTATTCTCAGATGTAAATATGATACGTGTGTGTGCCAAAACCTGTCATTTGATTTCAAAAAGACGTAGAAATTTTATATATTGTAAATAGTATTTTATTTCATATTGTGTATTATATCTATGCATTTTAATAGTCTCTTATAATTCTGTATAGAATGGCTCTCATTTTAACTAGTGTTATTTTACAATGTATAAAGATTGATTGTACTTGTTGAGAGATGAGACTTTAATAAAACATTGAATTGAATTGTAAAATCATGGGCGGATCCAGCCATGATAAAGGGGGTTCCAACTACATGTCTCCATTAAATAAGGGGTGTCGTTGCCGCTGGTTTTCTGTTACCCCACCCTTTTCATATAATTTAGATTTCAAAAGTGTATACCTTATTCATATATTGTGTAGGTTGAAATGTTATCTTTTCCCATATTGTTTGCGTTTTGATTGGTGTGTAATGCAACAGTGCAATACCTAAGTGTCAAAAGAGAGTTTTTCCCGACCTATTCACATATTTTTAAGGTTCCTATATACAAGGTGATAGGTATGGCGCGGGAATAGTGTCACAATGGCGTTTTAATGCAATCGCATAATTTCTTTATGCGATTGCATAATTCATTTATGCGATGGCATAAATAATTAATTATTATGCGATTGCATAAATGGCGTTTTATGGCATCGCCTAATTAATTTAGCCATTGCACAATTATTAATGGCGTAATTATTTATGCGATCGCACTTTTATTAATGCAATCGCAAAAAGCTTTATGCAATCGCATAATTATATTAATGTTATAGCAAAAATGATTTCATTGTCCAATCGAAATCTTTCTTACATGCTGAATTTAGGGTGAAATTTTCGGAACAACTTTCTACAATCTAAAAAGACAATGGTCATTTTCTTTCATTAGGAGATGGGAGGTAGCAGTGAAATAAAAAAATGTCTCCATACTTTTTCCATACTTTTCTTTTTAATTATAGCAAAAAATATTACATACAATATTAGTCCCAGATGGTGTTAACAAATATGTCTCAGAAAAATATAATAGCATTGTTTTAATGATAATATATTAAACAATGCCAATCCAAACCATTTTCCGTGGAAAAGGGTGGGGGGGGAGGGGGGGGGGGGTAAAACAAACTGTTGGTTTCCATTTCAAAATAAGAGGGAAAAGAAAATACAACATTCTATTTAAAAACAAATCTTGTATGTGAAAAAAAGTTTGTTGCTGAATAAAGTCACACAAAGACAGTTTCGAATAAAAAAAAAAACCACAACAATTCAGTGGTAATGTGATGATTTTGTTATGAAGACATGAATTAAGACTTATCCCATATATCGATACTAATTGACATTCTTGGCGCTAAACATTTATTTTTACATATTATTTGTTTAAAACACAGATTTTAGTTGGTGATTTCTTTTCTGATCAGAAGATTTCACCTATTAATCGATCTTAATCTGTTTTATTGTGTAAAAAACCAATAAAAATATTCATAATATACATGTACGAGGGTCTGGATTGGGGGGAGGGGGTCTGTTATTCTGTAAACATTTAATTTTCACCCCTTTTTTCTCTAATCTTTAAAAAATTAACCCCTTTTTTCTCTAATCTTCAAAAAATTAACCCCTTTTTTCTCTAATCTTCATTTTTTTGCCCGTTATTCTCTAATCTTCATTGTTTAAGGGCATTATTCTTTAATCATTTAACCCCATCCAAACCTTCATGTACATGTAGTTTTCATCAAATCTTTTGAAAAGAGACATGCATTATGATACAGAATCATACAGGTGTCAATATTTACACCCACCAGTTGTCATAAATCGTGGGTTAATTAAACGGCCAGTTAAGAAGTAGAATCAATTAAGCTGTGATCAATTTCCGCCCTAGATATGCAGATTCAGTACAAATGTAGCAATAAAATTATGTTAAAATTTGTTTTGGTGACCTTGATCATGTTGACTGTGTCTAAATTCACAGGCATCAGCGTGATATCCCGTTTGTACAGGTTCTGTCGAACATTTGATATATATATGAAAGACTTTTGTAAATTTTTTAATTAATTTGTGGTAACGAATTCCCTGCCTTTTAATTCACCAGTTTAATATAAATAATTATATAGATATAGGAAGATGTGGTGTGGGTGCCAATGAGACAACTCTCCATCCAAATAACAATTTAAAAAAAAGGTAAACCATTATAGGTCAATGTACGGCCTTCAACACGGAGCCTTGGCTCACACCGAACAACAAGCTATAAAGGGCCCAAAATTACTAGTGTTAAACCATTCAAACGGGAAAACCAATGGTCTAATCTATATAAAAAAACGAGAAACGAGAAACACGTATAAATTACATAAACAAACGACAACTACTGTGCATCAGATTCCTGACTTAGGACAGGTGCATTAAAATCAAAATGGGCAAAGTGAGCAAGTTGTAAAATATATTATAATACCGTTAGAAGGGGCTGAAGGAATGTACATGTTATGGTCCCATTGACATTTTCCGCACCTTAATTAATTTAATTTCAACACATTGTCCATGTGTATCCTTTTAAAAAAAATTGGTGAATTCGAACTAACTTAATTCAAATAAAAAAAAATAATTAAAGAACATATTGAATCTAAAAAATAAAGCTTACAGATGTACCAAAATGTAATATTTTTTTATTGTTTAAGAGAGAGGTGGGTCACCAAAATGTTTCTAAATCGCCCATCCGAAGTATTGAAAAATTGAACACTCGACTCCATGTTTAGCAATTCCCCCCTTATTTTCCTCAACCATTACCCCCTTTCAGGTTACTGTCTGTCTGTCTGTCTGTCTGTCTGTCTGTCTGTCTGTCTGTCTGTCTGTCTTTCTGTCTGTCTGTCTGTCTACTCATCCAAATTTCATGAAGTTTCTAATAATGGTCAAATGATCTGTATACTTTTTGGTGAAAATAAGATTAAAACTTTTTGAGTTAAGGCACTTTGTAACTAAAACAGGGTTGTGTTTTTTTCACATGTCGCACCGTATCTCAAAAACGATTCTTGATTATTGCTTAAAACTTTACACACTTCTTAGTCATATTAATCTTAATATTTGTATCCTTTTTGGTGAAGATTCAAAATTTCATTTTTTAGTTATTGAGTATTTTGTAAAAAAGGTGGAGGGGGTTTTTACATGTCGCACCGTATCTCAAAAACGATTTAGGATTATTGCTTTAAACTTTTATTACACACTTCTTTGTTATATTAATCTAAAGATCTTTATACTTTTTGGTGATGATTCAAAATTTTATTTTTTTGTTATTGAGTATAATTTTGTAAAAAAGGGGAGTTTTTTTTTTACATGTCGCGCCGTATCTCAAAAACAATTTATGATTATTGCTTAAAACTTTACACACTTCTTTGTTATATTAATCTTAAGATCTGTATACTTTTTGGTGATGATTCAAAAATGTATTTTAGTGATATTTAGTTTTTGTAAAAAAAAACAACACAGGGTTGGGGGGTGTAACATGTCACGCCGTGTCTCAAAAACAATACATGGTTATTGCTTAAAACTTTCTCAGAAACTATTTATGATTATTGCATAAAACTTCCACACAAGACGTCGGGCAATTAAATACACAACATTACACCAAATTGGAAAACTTTGACCTAAAAGCATTTAGATGTAATATCAATACATATGTCAAAGGCATGTACACCAAAGGTGTTATAGATTACTCCACATTTAATTACCTTTATAATGGTAATCAAATTGATTATGGGCCTGGGTATATGCATATCTTGCCTAAAATACACCGATTAAATGAATAGGAATTAGTAAAAATCAATAAATATGGGTTTAACATTGATAACATAATGCTGCCTTGTCGGCCAATCATATCTCAGATTGATACTGTCACAGAATTTATTGGACGCTATATCGATTATTTTTTAGTACCTATGGTACAAAAACAACACACGTATATAAAGGATACGTCTGATCTAATATACAAGTTGGAAAGAATTAAGCCTAATGCAGATTGCTGGCTGTGTAGTTTTGATGTAGTATCAATGTACACTAATTGCCCGATTGGTGAATTATTATCGGCAGTTAGAATTTCGTATGATCAGATTGATAAATCAGATTACAAAATCAAATGCCCACCGACAGATGATTTAATCTATCTCCTCAGATCAATTTTAGAGAACAACATTTTTGATTTTAATGGACAGCTATATAAGCAAACAATAGGAGCCGTGCCTAACCCGGAAATCTGTACATGTGATATACTCATGTATAAAATTATGAAAGAAATTCTTTCGAAGTTTGAACATAGAAAAAAATATATTTTTCTATGGAAGGTATCGTGATGATATTATATTAATATATCACGGCGATTCGAAGGAAATAAAGGATTTGCTAAAGTTAGCAAATAATCATCATCCGTTCCTGAAATTCACACTAGAATTCTCATCTAAAGAAATAATATTTCTTGATGTTAATATTTTCAAAGGAACTAGATTTTCTAATGATAATATTTTGGATGTGAAAACACACTTTAAACCGACAAATGCCTTCCTTTATCTAGATCGTAAAAGCTGTCACAGTAAACATGTGTTTGCAGGGTTTATCAAGGGCGAAGTAATCAGATACATTAGAACAAAAAATAATGATGTTGATTTACAATATATTTTGTTACAGTTCAGATCGAACTTAATAAAGAGAGGATACAAGGAGATTGAAATCGAAAAGTACATAACTGAGGCATTATCATGTAATAGATCTGATTTAATAAGAAAAAAGGCCAAACAAAACACAAAGGAAATTCCTTTAATGTTGGCAACGAAATTTAATCCATGCATTCATAAATTAAAACAATGCATTAGTAAACATTGGGACCTACTAAAACAGGATGCAGTTTGCAACGAAATATTTTCAAGCAAACCAATAATAGCTTACAAAAAGCATAAAAATATTGCAGATCTATTGACAACGACAAAATTAAAATAAATTGATATAGGTAAATCCCTGATGATGGCGGGCCTACAATGCTTAAACCCTTTCATAAATGTTATACATTTATCATTAGCATATAATACAAAAACCGCCGAAACATTATATTAATGTCGGATTGATGAAAAGCAATTGAAAGTCTAGTAATACTAGCATCATGTGATCAATATTTTGTAATTTGATTACAATAAAGTACTAATAGTATGTATACGGAGTCTTCCGAATAAGATTTTTTACTATCGGATTTCAGACTGATGTTGGAATACGTGGATGTTAGGTGTCACTTTTATACAAAGATTTAAAGCAATTGCAAGTCTAGTAATACTAGCATCATGTGATCAATATTTTGTAATATAATTACAATAAAATACTTATAGTATGTATACGGAGTCTTCCGAATAAGATTTTTTGCTATCGGAATTCAGATTGATGTTGGAATACGTGGATGTTAGGTGTCACTTTTATACAAAAATTACGAGATATCTTATAAAGTTAATAAGATATCTAATAAGTATATGATATATCTTATAATGCCGGTATATGTATGAGGTATCTTATATTTAATTTGAAGATAATAACAACAAACATACAGTCAGAACTTAATGAAGTCTAAGTCCAGAAGAGGTTTGATTTTGTGATGTTTTAGATTATGTGCGTGCACCTTCATGTTCAATATCAAATTTTCTTTGCTGGTAGCTCTCTAGAAGCTACATTATTTGAAGCCTTGGAAGCATTTCAAATAGGTATTGATCTTTTCCCAGAATACCAAGAGGAAACATCCTTGCTTGATGAAGCAGCAGTCTTCTGAGTTAAATTTAGCAATAGCACAAACAGAAAAGCTTCGTGAAACGTGTTGTATTGGTCTTAGATTGTTGCAAAATAGTGACAACTTTTTATAGTTATATGTATATGCTTCTTCGGTTTATATATTGTAAGTCCCAAAAAAAACCAACACTTGCATTTTTTCCATTGATTTAACTTTAGTAATAGTATAGATCTTCATAGAATATTGCTAACTTGATGTACTGCATTGCGCTTTTTTATCGAGCCTTTTGACTTTAGTCGATAAAGCGAGACATACACATGTAGCGATCCTACATTTCGTCGTCGTCGTCAGCAGCGGCGGCGGCGTCCTCACATATTCACTCTGTGATTAAAGTTTTTGAAATGTTAAAAGCTTTCTTAAACTATCATGGATTTGTACCAAACTTGGACAGAAGCTTATTTATAATCATTAGATAGTATCCAGAGGTAAATTTGAAAAACAAATATCCTTTTTCCGTATTTTACTTATAAATGGGTTTGTACCAAACTTGGACAGAAGCTTGTTTATGGTCAAAAACAAGTATCTAGATGGAAATTGTGTTAAAATTTTGTACTTTACTTATACATGGACTTGGTTTTTCTTCCAGTTATTACAGTCTGCAGTTAAAAAATTTAAAACATTTATTAGATTCATAAATAATCTGGATTTTTACCAAACTTGGACAGAAGCTTCTTATAATAATCAAAAGATAGGAATATTTTTATTATTGTTTTCCTCATTTTTGTTGAGCCTGCGATTAACAGCAAAAGTAGGCGAGACACTGGGTTCCGCGGAACTCTTACATATTTTATTTTAAGAATATGGTTTTTATGAGAAAATTACTTGTATTTCTTTATTTTTACCCCTGATGCAGTTTGACTCATTAAAAACAAGAATGTGTCCATAGAAAACGTATGACCCACTCGCACTATCATTTTCTATGGTCAGTGGACCTTGAAATTGGGGTCAAAACTCTAATTTGGCATTAAAATTAGAAAGATCATATCATTAAGAACATGTGTACATGTAAGTTTCAAGTTGATTGGACTTTAAGTTGATAAAAAAATAGCTTGACCAATAACTTAAACCTGAACCTTGATCAAAAACTTTAATCTGAAGCGGGACAGACTGACAAACGGACACACAGACCGAAAAACATAATGCCCCTAGGTGGGGCTTAATAATGGAAACAAACAAGAATACAAAATCTTCTATCAGTAATTTGGCACAACTCAAATACACCTTGCTAATAAAATACAGGAGACTGTTGTTCAGTGGTTGTTGTTTGTTTGGTGTGGTTCATAAGTGTTTCACGTTTTTTTTATATATATTTATTAGACAGTTGGTCCTCATGTTTGAATTGTTTTACACTAGTCATTTTGGTGCCTTTGATAGCTTGCTGTTCGATGTGAGCCAAGGCTCCGTATTGAAGGTCGAACTTTAACCTATAGTTTACTTTTTACTCATTGTGACTTGGATGGAGAGTTGTCTCAAACCACATCTTCTTATTTATATGTACATCTCCATATGATAGGGGCGAAAGATACCAGAGGAATATTCAAACTCATAGATCGAAAACAAAAAGACAACGCCATGGCTTAAAAAAAGAAAAAGACAAACGTTAATTATCCATTTTAGATGGTGACGTTCCCTTGTCACCATCTTACGGTGTTTATATATCTCAAATTGTACGATTCGCTCGTGCATGTAACAGTGTTTTAGATTTTAACGAGAGAAATTTACATCGGCGCGATATAGCCTTTTTTTTACTGAAAAATTATTACACCAGGGTTTTCGATATCATAAACTAGTTAAAACATTTACTAAATTTTATCATCGGTACAAGGACATAATTCGTAAATATACCATACGTTCAGGTATTTCACATTGACAATCTAATTAAAACATTGATCTCTGATGATTACGTTATACTACATATGAGCTCATACATGTATGTAGTATAACGTAATCAGAGATCAATATTTTCATATGCAGTATAACGTAATCATCAGAGATCAAAATTTTAATTAGATTGAGGTATTTCACATCCAATCTTTTATGGAAATATTCTTTATAAGCACAACATTGTCAGTATTCACCTCAGAAGCTAACAAAACCTTTAAATAGACGTATTAACTACATACTCGTAGCAAAATATAAACAACTCAAACATAATCTTGACCAGGGATGGGGTCGATTACATTGAAATGTAATCAATTAAATTACATTTAATTTGCTTATAAAATGTAATCGATTACATTACAATTACACCCTATTTCATATGTAATCGATTACATTAGATTACTTTTCTTTATTGTAAGCATGATTACTTTAGATTACTTATGATTACATTGTATATTGCTATATCAAAGTTTTTTTTATAACTTTTTATCCGCTTATTTTGGTGATTTTTTTTTAAAGCCTTAATTTATTCATCTTTTAAAAGAATTTATAGACAAGACAGTTACAGTGTAACATGTGTAATTTGATAAAATAGCTATAGACAAATGTCCCATATGTTAAAGATGTAACTTTATTTTTCACTACAAATTGTAACCAACTGCCTAATTAACAAAAAAAACTGAAAATAAGGAAAAAATAATTAAGTATAGTTTTATTGTCTGTTGGGACATAATTGACACATCCATACAGGTGTTAATCACTACTTCCAGTTTTTTAAACAAACAATGGGTGGGCTTGGGTATTAAAATTTTATTGTCTTAATAACGATATAAATAAAGTTAAAAGTGGTTGATTGTCATTATGTGTTTGAAAATTTTTATTACTTGATCTAATTGAAATTAATAGAATTATTGTCAGGTGAAAACACAAAACAGTTTTGTAACTTAGGAAAGATTATACATTTCTCTTTATATTAAGCAATAGTTTATTATATTGATGAAACTTCTGACATCACCTATTGTTTACTATGCATATTGTTTGCAATATTTATGCCATATGTATACACTGTACATGTACAAAATGTACTTGTTTATACTGGTGAGCCTTAAGGCTAATAAAGTTAATAAAGAATACAAATAAGAAAGCACATATTATACACGAATTTATGGAAAATAAAATTCATTCAATTTTGTCAATAAATGAAACCTGGTTTTAACTTCCATTTTGAATTAAGTGGGCTTATATATTTATGCCGACCATCAAAGTCAAATAGGAACTAAATGTTTTCTGCATTTGAATTTCAATGTATTTATGTAAAAATTTTGGGTAAACTAATATGAAATTGGAGTTAATATCAGAAGTTTTCAATTAAGGAAAACAAATGCTTTCAAGGCATATTCTTGTATCATAAGAGCTCAATTTCACAAAGAAATATTGGACAGAAAATATCTTTTTGTAAACTGTTAAAACAAAATAAAACACTTGGTTATACAAATTTGTTATATAGATGATCACATTAAACAAGGTCCCATCATTGTGATTACTAGTTTCATGATTTTTCATTCAAGCTTTACATTTTCTTATTTTCATCTTGTCTATCAAAAACTATTTTCATATTTATACAAGATTTGTAATCATCAAGTAATCTTATGAATGTAATCTTAAAGTAATCTAAAAGTAATCACGATTACACCTGTTTTTTGCCATGTAATCGATTACATTACGATTACTTGTAATCAGAAATGGCATGATTACTGATTACATAGGATTATACTGCAAAATGTAATCGATTACAGCTGATTATGATTACTGATTACGATTACCCCATGCCTGATCTTGACGTAGTTTGCCGACAGCCCGTCATGCTCGATGGACGCCAGATTGTATTATATAAATATTTACAAATATTATTTTCATCTTTATTACAATTACAATCATATTCAAACATCATACAATTCCAATGTACGTATTATCCTAAATACACCAAAACCAACTTCCGACTAAATTTATGCACCCCTTCATAGACGGTCAGGGCCGGCCAGGAACAACTAGAGATAAAACGATATAATCGACCAAAATTCTCTAGAAACCTGTGTCAGTGAATGTCAAGTGCGCAATCCCGTCTCTAGGGCCACGTGCTCTGACCTACACCTTAAACATATGTGTACTGCCAAATTGAAAGCAGTTAAAATATCAACGTATATACATGTACATCAAAATGAAAGTTGAGTGTTCACTCGTTGCACGACAGCTAGAAAGTGACCCTATGCTTTACTACCAGAAAGTATACCCATTGGTCTCTATGCGTGACCCTATTATATATTCATACGACCCGTACCCGTCAATACAATATACTAAACGAAACGTGGGAAAATAGACTTATTAAGAAGGGATATAGTTACGATACTGTTGTCAGGTCATTATAGATTGCAGATTTCGGCTTTAATATTGATTTACTCATAGGGTCTTTGCATCGGAATTAAACACATTTATTTAAAAACCAGTTGTTGGCATGACACGGGTTATGTTCTTCTCATATATATATATATATGTTATGATGGTATGATACTAAACCCCTAACGAGAGGGATTGTGCCCGATATTCATATGATGAAAATATAATCTTTCAATCAGTTTAAAGTCGGGACCTGGCATGTCAGTTAACTGCTAGTAGTCTGTTGTTATTTATGTATTATTGTCATTTTGTTTATTTTCTTTCGTTACATCTTCTGACATCAGACTCGGACTTCTCTTGAACTGAATTTTAATGTGCGTATTGTTATGCGTTTACTTTTCTACATTGGCTAGAGGTATAGGGGAGGGATTGTGCCTGATATTCATATGATAAAAACATAATCTTTCAATCAGTTTAAAGTCTGGACCTGGCATGTCAGTTAACTGCTAGTAGTCTGTTGTACAGTTATTTATGTATTATTGTCATTTTGTTTATTTTCTTTTGTTGCATCTTCTGACATCAGACTCGGACTTTTTTTAATTTTAATGTGCGTATTGTTATGCGTTTACTTTTCTACATTGGCTAGAGGTATAGGGGGAGGGTTGAGATCTCATAAACATGTTTAACCCCGCCGCATGTTTGCGCCTATCCCAAGTCAGGAGCCTCTGGCCGTTGTTAGTCTTGTATTATTTTTAATTTTAGTTTCTTGTGAGGATAGAGTTTAGTATGGTGTTCATTATCACTGAACTAGTATATATATTTGTTTAGAGCAAGATGAAGGACGCCTCCGGGTGCGAGAAATTGATCGCTGCATTGAAGACCTATGGGTGACCTTCTGCTGTTGTCTGTTTGACACATTCCGCATTTCCATTCTCAACTTTAAATAATAGACCACAAGACACAACACTGAAAAACTAAAGACTAAGCAACACGAACCCCATCAAAAACTGGGGGTGACCTCAGGTGCTCCGACGTCTTAAAAGATGTCTGTAGATAAAACTGATAACAGTAGCGGATCCATGAACTTTCATATGGGGGAGGGGGCACTGACTGCCTTAGAGGGGCCCGCTCCAGTCATGCTTCAGTGATTCCTTATATAATACACCCTGTCCTCCTAAATATGCCTCTGGGTAACATTGTTTAAAGAACATAAAGAATTAGAGAGAAACTGATAGTTACACAATTAACCTTTATCCGACAGAATGCTCTATACTATAGTAAATGACAAACAATCAACCAAATTTATAAACAAAGACCTGACAAAGCTACATGAAATTATCAGTCAATCTGCAGTAAATCAGAAAACACAGATATACGAGAAGCTAACAAAATTCTAGCTTAAAAACTAGACAGTATTCTTCAAAACTCAAACTGTGATTTAAGTAAACATCATCGTGTAAATGAGCATTACAAGTTTTTACAACACATATGAGAAAGAGAAATGTCAGAAGTGTCAAAGGAGTTGTAGAACTAGAGTTGTTTACTTCATGAACAGGCACTGGTTACACTTCAAATGTGAGAGGCTCTCTAAAACGGACATAGAACAGTTTGAAAAGCATGACAGTTCTATGCCACTCTTTTGCCGTAGGGATTTTTTATAAATTATAGAAGCGAGGAGGTAGAGTCACTCCATCCCAACTTTGGACATCAATTCGAAAAGTTTCGTAGATTTACCCACCTGGGACTTAGGGGCCAGGCAACCTTAGGCAATTGCCTATCATTTGTACCTAGTATGGACAAAAGCTTTGCCGTAGGGATTTTCTAATGAATTAGAGAAGGGAGGTGGTAGAGTCACTGTACCCCAACTTTGGACCTCAATTCAAAAAGTTCCGTAACTTTACCCACCTGGGCCTTTGGGGCCAGGCAACCTTAGGCAATTGCGTATTATTTGTTCCTAGTGTGGACAAAAGTTTTGCCGGAGCAAGAAATTGTTTATGAATTAAAGAAGAGAGTTGGTAGGGTCACTCTACCCCATCTTTGGACCTCAATTAAAAAAGTTCTGTAACTTTACCCAGCTGGGCCTTTGGGTCCATGCAACCCTAGGCCATTGCCTATCATTTGTACCTAGTATATAGTGTGAATAAAAGCTTTGACGTAGGGATTTTTTTATGAATTAAAGAAGGGGGGTTGTAATGTCACACTACCCCAACTTTGGACCTCGATTAAAAAAGTTCCACGACTTTAACCATGCACCTGAGCATTTGGGACCAAGCAACCTTAGGCAATTGCCTATCATTTGTACCTAGAGTGGACAAAAGCTCTTAATAATTAAAGAAGGGAGGTTAATGGGTCACCATACCCAACTTTGGAACCCAATTAAAACAAGAATGTGTCCATAGTACACGGATGCCCCACTCGCATTATCATTTTCTATGTTCAGTAGACCGTGAAATTGGGGTCAAAACTCTAATTTGGCAATTAAATTAGAAAGATCATATCATAGGGAACATGTGTACTAAGTTTGAAGTTGATTGGACTTTAACTTCATCAAAAACTACCTTGACCAAAAACTTTAACCTGAACGAACGGACGGACAGACGGACAGACGGACGGACGGACGCACAGACCAGAAAAAAAAATGCCCCTCTACTATCGTAGGTGGGGCATAAAAATTCTGTAACTATACCCACCTTGGCCTTAGACATTAGGCAATTGCATATCATTTGGTCCTCGTGTGGACAAAAGTTTTGCCGTAGGGAATTTTTATGAATTGGAAAAGGGAGGTGCTAGGGTCAACCTACCCCAACTTGAACCTCAATTGAAAAAGTTCCGTTACTTTACCCAGCTGGGCCTTTGGGTCAAGGCAACCTTAGGCATTTGCCTATCATTTTTATCTTGTGTGGACAAAAGCTTTGCCGTAGGGAATGTTGTATTTTATGTTTCATGAAAGCCTCTTGTTTCTGTATGTATACAAGTATTTTCCTTAGTGTTCTTTGTTGCCTCTTTAAAAATACAACTTATAGCGACATAAAAATAACACTCACAACCCACACCACCTCTCTCGACACAGGAATGTATATATACTTGTTTTCATTTTTGCTATTTGCCAGCACGTTTTTTGTTGTGAACTCGTATACTTAAAACAGTTTCCTTAAGGAGAACGAGCCAAACTTTACAAAGTTCTATTTGGTTTACCAGTTTTCCCACTGTCTTATAAGAGTTAAAGGAAATACATTGTTTTTAAAAATATCACTCTTGGTTTAAGTACATACATTGTTGCATAAAGACAAACTTAACTGGTGCTCTTCTCAAAATAATTATGTACACTGAACCAAGCATCACCAATCCAATCGTGTAAGCATTAAAGCTTTATTGGAGCCTTAACTTTCACAGTTGTGAATCTTCATGTTATTAATTCTATAAATCTTCACAAAGTATATTTAGTGTGACAAAATATTCACTACAGTTAGATTGATACTCGTGTTTTAGTCACGAAAACCAAGAGGTCCGGGTCTCTATCATTCTATGTGTTGTTAGGGTAAATATATTCCACTAGTTTCACTACTAAAAATGCATATTTCTATCTTCCTTGTGTATAGAGTGTGCCACACTCTCTGCATTGCAACAACTCTTTGAGGGGGCGTCGGTGGCCTTTAAGAAGACAAAGTTGCTGTCTCTATCCAATATATTTTCATTGTCCAGTAGCAGTCCAAATTTCGGTGACCTTTTTTTTTTTTTATCCCGGATGACACTACCATTTGTAGTTATTGTTAAATTGTTCTTGTCCTGAACATGCATGTGATATTTGCCACTGGAGTTATAAGCAAACACAAGTTTTTTTTAATAATATCCATATAAAAGGGTATATTGTGTATATATCATTATAATATTGATAATTACTCTAAATATCAGCACAACAATGTTAAATATGCAAATTTGAGCATTCACATTATTTGTATTGTATCAAGAAAAATTTGATATTCAGACCGGTGTATTTCCCCACATGAAACCTTTTAATCTGTTGTTAGCCAAAATATACTTTACTGTAGTGAGAAATTGTCACTAAATATTGTGAAAAGCAACAAAACTTCAATTCCAATCTTAATCAATGGAATTAGTAAACTTCAAATAAATTTGATAAAAATTCGTAAGGGGTTCCGCGGAACCCAGTGTCTCGCCTACTTTTACTGTTGTCGACGACGACAGAATGTGGGATCGTTATGTCTCGATTTTGAGACAAAAGTCACAGGCTCGACAAAAATGGGGAAACAATAGTTTATTAAAAATTTTCATCTCGATGCTATCTTTTGATTGTAAGACGCTTCTGTCCTAGTTTGGTAAAAATCCAGGATGGTTTATGAATCTACTAAATGTTTTAAATACTTTAACTGCAGACTGTATAAATAACACATAGCTGAGAGGGTGATGGAGCAGATTGTAACCCCGAGAAAACATTGTCAACCGCGGCGTGACAATTTTTTTTAATGTCACCCTCTCGTCCAGACCGACCAAAAATCGACAATTCTAAGAACTATAAATTAAATTTACAGATTCAGATTCAGATTCAATAGTTTATTAAAGTCTCACCACATACAACATGATTAAAACAAGATACAATTATATAATTAATTATACAGTAAACATAGTTAAAACAATTAAATACATGTATGTGCCATTCTTAAAAGAATTATGAGAGACTATTAAAATACAAATAATACTTATTCATTTTTATAAAATACTACAAAAACAGTAGTTAATGATATAAAATACTGTTTCTCCTTGTTAAAATGTTATTGCAGGTTTTGACAACAATATTACAAATATTGGTATTTTTAAACATATATATAAATTTTTCTTCATCAGACAAGTTTTAAAACATATCATTATGACACAATATATCAATAAAAAGAGCATGTCTTAGATCTTCATACAAGGGACAATTTAAAAGTACATGTTTTTCATCCTCTAAAATATTGCAGTTAAAACAGACTCTTTCGTCTAGATTTTTCCTTTCATATCGACCAGTTTCAATTTTTAATGGTGCTACACCACATCTAAACTTTGAAAAAGCACTACGACGGCGTTGTGGCATTTTCTGTAGCAAATATTGCTCAGTGTTATAAGTATGTTTAAAAAGTGTATATGTTCTCAATTTACAACCGGTACTATATGAAAAAATTCTTGTACACCAGTCTTTTTTATATTTATCAAACATTTTCTCTTCTAACTGAGATATACTATAACTATCAAGAAAATTTTCATTTATTTTACAATATCTTTCAAAATCAAAGGATTTGATTACATCAAGTTATTGAAGACAATGCTTACATTCTACGCTTTTGGGTCAGATTTTATTATATGACTGTCAAAATAAAAATATAAAACATTTTGCTTCATTTCTGTTGATTTTTCTAATTCCCGTAACGTACTTCATAGAAAATACTTTTAATTACAATTCATCTGTAAAAGACAATAATGATATATAGGTCATCTCGCAGTACTAGTATAATAAATTAAATAACACATAGCTGAGAAGGTAATAGAGCAGATTGGTACCCATCGAAAAAGCATTGTCAACCTTGGCTTCGCAATCTGCTCTATCACCCTCTCAGCTATGTGTTATTTATATATAATGGCACCCTCTGTAATCAAGTATTTTGTTGTTTTTTGTTATCATTGACTAATTATTGCACTTTAATAAAAAAAAAAAAAAATATGGTGACACAGGCCTAAAGTCTTAAGATGATCGGTACATAGACCTTTAGAAAATGAGACCTTTTCAGTTCCTTGATGTCAGACCGAAGTAACTGCACAACATATACAATCACTTCAGCTTTTCTGAATTGCTATGACAAACCCTAGTCAAATTTAGTCCGTCAAATTTGTTGGAAGAGTATGTATTCGTAAAAGCGATCAATCAACATAGTTAACGGCGCTATGATCAGTAATCTAGCAACATTCTGGATAACGCCATCACAAGGAGAAAAGAAATGCAACACATTAACATGATTAATTTTATCTCTTCCTCCCCTCGCCTTGTGCGAGTCGCCATCTGTCTGTCTAATCCTCCTATTTATCGAATTTACCATGATCTGGATTGTAATCTAGGGTTGCTTTCAACTAAGTAAAGTTCATTCGAATGTACTTTGACTTTTCCTTAAAATTCAATGGAAAATTAAGTCTATGTTATATCAATTTTCATTGGTTAAAAAAAAAAAATTCCGCAATCGCAAAAATAAATATGCGGTTGCGTAAATGTAAAGATATTTTTGCGATCGCATAAATAGATTTATGCCATCGCATAATTATATTTATGCAATCGCATAAATAATAATGCAATTCCACAATTATTTATGCCATCGCATAAATACAATTATGGCATTGCATAAATGAATTATGCGATGGCATAAAAACGCCATTGTGACACTATTCCTGCGCCATAGATAGGACGTTCGGTTCCGTTGGAATAGGTTACCTTTTCACGCTATGCCTTAAAACTTTTCCTGATGCACAGGTAACCTATTCCAACGGAACGTCCTATCACCTTGTATATAGGAACTTGAGAGGATTCCCGAGATTATCATTTATGCAATGATTGCTCACAAAATGCTAGGGGAGGCTTACCCCGGATTCCATCCCCTTCGACCCGCCACAGAATACAGATATAATTGATAATTGTTATTTAAAAGTCATATACTATAGCCACTATATAGTACTAGAACCGAACACCTGTTTTCGGATATATATATATATACATACACCACATCTTCCTATGTCTATATAGCTGATTTACCGTAAATAACTGCGAGAAAATGAATAATACACAAGTTGATAATTGTCTCTTCTCTGCTAATTTTAATGTGCATGCAATATTCACTCTGATTTACTTGTGAGACCACCGACACTAATAATAATTACCTACAAAATAATAGGTGCTCCTTTACTGGGAAGAACATTTCGGATCCGATCAATTTATTGGTTCCATTCCCCCATTCTACACTTCTCCTTAGCAAAAATGCCTTGCAATGCGTCATAATTATCTGGACTACTAACTTACTTCCATATACAACTTTGAAAACAGACTATAATCTATTTCACTGGATGAGATCGGGCTCACGGATTTTTTAATGGATTGGTAATTTTTATTTATAGCACAAGTTTACAAAGCAAGATTATAATCACATTTTTCACCCGGCCTACAAATCAAATGGTTGCCTCCTTACTGACTTACACCTACACAAGCTAAAAAAACATATTATTGGGGGGGGGGGGGGGGGGGGGGGGGGTTCAGATGGGGGATGCTTGCCTCAGTCATGTTTCTGTGATTCCCTATATAATCAACAAAAATTTTCACACTAAAAGGGGGGCAGGGATTTCTCCTTAATAAGAAATCTCTATTTTCAGCATAAGCTCATATAAATTTGCCTTTTGAAGAACTGAAATAAATATGAGACGGCTAATGATTTTTCAGATGCTTTACATTAAAATACATCCATGTGACATTCACAATTATATATAGATCCAAATTTAAAAAGCTATTTTTTTCAATATTTAAATAATGTAGGATCAAATCTTGATACATGTATGTAGTTGAAATTGTTAGCTTTAAACATGTTAAACATTAAAAAATGAACACCCAAAGTTTAAACCACGTTTAAACATAAGAATGACCATGTAGTCTTTATTAATAGAATTGAGAAAGGAAATGGTGAATATGTCAAAGCGACAACCACCCGACCATAGAGCAAACAACAGCCGAAGGCAACCAATGGGTCAATGTATGCTATTGCTATGAAACTAGGTCATTGTAGGTAAACTGTCATCTATTCCCTTAAATCTTTGTTCCCAGTCACCCCAAGTTTGATTTAAATTAGTCAAGTATATCTACTCTATTAGGTCTCTAGTTTGGATAGTTAATAACTTGCAAATTACAAATGAATTAAAATCATACTCCTCCCAAATTTATTTCTTTAAATATTATGGATGAAATACATGTAGCAAGTAAGGGATGAAATTAAATTGGATGAAATGTGGCATTTTTTTTTTGATAAAGTAGTATGTCGTCTGATGTTGTCAAACTTAATTATAGACCCTTAAGGGGCGGATCCAGTCATTTTAAAAAGGGGTGGGGTGGGATTCTAGCCCAGGACAAAAGGGGAAAGGGGGGGGGGGTCCAATTACATGTCCCTATTCAAAATTCAAATGCATTGATTATCCAAAAAAAGGGGGGTTCCAATCCCTTGAACCCCCCTCTGGATCTGTGCCTGCCCTTTAAAAATAAAATTATCCTTATTTTGAGTTAAAGCTTATAGATTTTTCTATAATGCTTCTCAGGGGTGGATCCAGCCATTTTAAAAGGGGGGTCCCAACCAAGAGCAAAGAGGGGTTCCAACTATATCTCTCATTCAAATGCATTGCTCGGTAAAAGAAAAGGATTCCAACCCTCAAATCTATGGTCAGGTTATTGTCTCTTTGACACATTCCCTTTTTCCATTCTCAATTTTATCATGTAGTCGTCGTTGTCCCAGGACATTTAGTTTTCGCTTAATAACTTTAGTACAAGTAATAGAAATCTATGAAATTCAAACACAAGGTTTGTGACCAGAGTTTTTGTTCAGAGTTTAGGAATTACATGAATTAGGGGCCAATAGGGGCCAATATTAAACTTTGTTTGATTTTATAGAAAATTGAATTATTGGAGTTCTTTGATATATATGCCAAATCTAACTGTGTATTTAGATTCCTAGTTTTTTGGTCCTGTTTAAATTGGTCTATCTTAAGGTCCAAAGGGTCCAAAATTAAACTTATTTTGATTTTAACAATATTTAAATTCTTGGTGTTCAGATTAATATGCTGAATCTGAATATTTACTTAGATTTTTTTATTATGGGCCCAAATTCAAGTTGATCCAAATCGGGGTCCAAAATTTTACTTTGTTTGATTTCTACAAAAATTGATTATATGGAGCTCTTTGATATGCTGAATCTAACCATTCATTAAGATTTTTGATATTTTGACCCATTATCAAATTGGTCCACATTGAGTTCTAAAAGGTCCAAAATTTAACTTTATTTGATTTCACCAAAAAATGAATTATTGGGGTTCTTTGATCATGTTGATATGCTGCATCTAACCATGTATTGAGATTTTGAATATTGGACCATTTTAGAGGTTAATTGTCAATTTAAAATTTTTAAGTACTTGGACCGCATTCATTCTGTGTCAGAAACCTATGCTGCATCAACTATTGAATCACAATCCAAATTTAAAATTCAGAGTTGTATCGAGCTTGAATGTTGTGTCCATACTTGCCCCAACTGTTCTGGGTTCAACCTGTACGTTTGTATCAAGCTGAGCCATGCATAGCATTTTTATCTGATTTATATATTAATTTGAAATTTTGACAAGTGAGACACATACAGATTATACTGTTAACAGTATTTCAGAGTTTAACGTAGTCAAGCGAAACAAATTTTAGAAGAATAGTTGAATCATGTCTTTGTTGTCAAATGAAAAATGAGTACGAACACAAAGAAAAAGTATGGGAATGTTTGTTTTTTAAACTATTGACCAGGGTGAAAGTCTTTGAAAGTCATGACTGGCAAAAAGTTTGTGAAATGAAATAGCACAAATATTCCATTCTTTTTAAATATAACTGAATATAAAGAAAAACACAAACTGATGTTTTATAATAGTTTTTACCCTTTTTATGTTTTATAGGACAAGAAATATAGAAAAATGATGAAAAATATAAACAGTTACAATAGAAATGAGCGCAAAACAAGATAAACAGAATACAACAAGGCCTAAATGGTAAGACCACTTCTATATACTGTAAATTCAGATTTTTCAGGGAAGGGACAACTTATTGTGATTACAAAAAAAATCTGCATAAAGATCTATATAGTTACATGATATATATATATATATATATATATATATATATATATATATATATATGTTTCTGTTATCAAAATATGATTTCTTATTTTTGCGATACTCACCCAGTCACATTATTCGCATTACTAAAAAGTTTCGATAATTTCTGAATTACAGTAATAAAAGAAATTGCCTTTGAATGATGACTCATATAAAAATAAGAAAATGCGGTATGGTAAATGAGTGACTTATCCACCAGAGTTCAATGAAGCGGATGCAAGAAATTAAAGGCCAATCATGGGCCTGCCTTCAATAATGAGAAAACACTTCCTTTATAGGTCATCCATTAAAGATCTCAACATATAAAGATTTAAACAATCCAATTTAGTTCAACATGTTCAAAGTCAATAACAATTAATAAAAAAAAATCATGCCTAATATAAAATATTGTTTGTTTCTCCAATCCTGACCGACCCTGCAAAAATGGCCCTACTCATAAAATTTTATTGTCAAAACTAAGCCAAATATTATTTTATTCATTTCTGATTTTCGGGCTTGCCTGATCATCCGATAATATTCAGGCTTTTGGGAAAAATAAAATTATTTACCTACCTACCTAACCACACCTGGCTTGTCAGAATAGGGATTAGGGAAACAAACAATATATTAATTTAGGCCTCATGTCTGTGAACACTCAACCTGACCATAATATAGGACAGTGGTTCAAATATTAACACAACATATGAACATTCTATAACAACTATTGCAAGTGGCTCAACTTTAAATATCACTGCAAGGCACTAAACAACGAATATTAAATCTTGGACACAAAGCACTGAAATAAGAGAACTCATAAGCATGACAAGTAAGAATATCAAATGAAAGTTTCTCAAAATGTTCATTAAAACATGATAAAATAAGCTTATTTATATTGCTGTTTTTTTCTCCATTTATAACATTTTTTTTTTTTATTTTGTGTATTTATAGGTCAGATATCTTGGTTTTTATGATCATCAACAGGTCCTGCAGGTCTATACTGAAGAGGAAACTTAATTGTTAATACTTTTCTGCATAATGTGCTAATTGGATTATTAATGTGAAATGAACTCAACTGTGTGTTTTTCTGGAAAAAGAAATAGAAAAAATCCTACAAAATTGCTATAAACAAAATGGAGTACTATCAAAGAACACAATTGTGTAAAATGTAACAACCTACATTCATATTAACTGATGGATTATGGAGAAATTAAGAAAAAAAATAGTATCTTTGTCATGTTTGTTGTCGAAATAAACACCTGCTTTATCAATTCATGTACATGGCTCTATCATATCAAATATACAAAGAAGATGTTTGAAGAACATACGTTGCCAAAATTTATTCAACCAATTGAAGGAAGATGTCTTGTGGATTGAATTATTTATGCACTGAACTGTTATGTCAGTATGTAGGGGGTCGAATACACAGCAGCTGAAACAGAAGACAAGTTAATTTGACATGAAAAGTGTTTATTTTATTTAATATGCAAATATGAGCACAATATTAATAACATCACAAATGGTATGATATTCATAGCATTTTGCTTATTATTGTATTGTCTTAAACATGCTAAACAGTCAGCCTTTTGTTTTTTTATGTTTAATACTCACCATGAAAATTTGTATTACAGTATTAAAGTTTTAATTATCTTTTGTATCAATAATTCAGTCTAGGAGAAAATATATTAATACTGTTTGTACTGTTATGAAATTTCCATAGAGGAAAAACATTTCCTTAAGGGAAATTTGATGTTCAGAAATTTCCCTAGAGGAAATTTGAAGATCAATGATTTCCTTAGAGGAAATTTGTTGTCTTGAATTTTCCTCCAAGGAAAAGTGTTTGTCAAAAATTTCCCCACAGGAAAAAGTATTTCCTCCAAGGAAAATTTGAAGCTACAAATTTCCTCACAGGAAAAAGTATTTCCTCCAAGGAAAATTTGAAGCTGCAAATTTCCTCAAAGGAAAAAGAATTTCCTCTAAGGAAAAAGAATTTCCTCTAAGGAAAAAGAATTTCCTCAAAGGAAATAATTATGCAGCAAATTCCCTAAGGGAAATCTTTTTCCCTTGAGGAAAAAACAATTTCCCTTGAGGAAAAATCTTTTTCCTTCAGGGAAATTTGATTTCCCTTGAGGAAAAGTACTTTTCCTCTGAGGAAATTGTTGAAAAAAGGGGCATAACTTTTTCAACAGTGGTGCTAGATCAAAAAAATTTTAGGACAAATATCAGGGAACCAATACCAACCAAGTTATCAACTTTGTTTTGACTCAACTCCAAAAATTAAGGTGACAACTTTTGCACTCAGCGGAATTGCAAACTTGTCCCGGAGACTGTTATGTGTGTTGTTTGCCATGTTTACAGTTTTGCAGTAAGTATGCATATCTAAATTTAACGATTTTCCAATGCAAGTCGTGAGGACTGTTGCAAGTATAGTTTTAATTGTATTCATGCTGTTTGAGACAGTTGGTAAAAAAGATAGAAAATAGAAGGATGTTAATACAGGTAGACTTACAGTGTTAATCTTCGTTCCTTGGGCGACTCAAGGATGCAAGGTTACTGTCTCTTGGTTTAGCCTGTTTGGTTTTGAATAGAACGTATAAGTTTGTTTACTTCCGGTTTTACGGTTTTTAATGGTCACATGATTTATTTGGCGGTAGCAACTGTCAAATTTGACAGTTTTTATGTTTTTTTATTTAAATGTATTTAAGCAGTAAATTTTTTAACAATATGTGTTTTTAATGAATTCAAGCTGATTACGATGATCAAGATAAAGATAAATATCGTGATTTTAGTGAAAAATTTATATTTTTTTTTCGGGAGCCCATGCAAAGTTTGACCTACTTCCTCTTTCAGACATGCGCACCTGCCTAATAACAACAACTTTAACAAGGCGAAAAAAAATGTCGAATAGTGAAGCCCGTAAACAATACTTTTTTATTCTGAGCATGCAAATTAAAGATTATGTTATATATTTTACAATAATCACATTCGCAGAACAAAAACATACATTTTGAGAATCCCAGACACTATATTAGTTGACAGTTCTTCCACTAATTCCACGTGTTTTTCGGTTGTAGTAAACTCGTAGTAGCCCACAATGCATTGTAGCTCATTGAATCGATTGGTCAGTTTTTTAAGGCCGTATTGGCCTTGTGTTTGGGAAATTACTATGCAAATATATTCTGACGTAAAGAAATCTAGAGTTCTCGACCTGTTAAAGAGGCGTATATATACGTTTCCAAATTTCGAAGTGTCGGTATTTAACTAAAATAAACGCCATTGAGCTAATTTTTTGTGCATCTGAAAGATAATATAAAAGCCTTTAAGAATAATACCGTAATTCAATGAACAAATAATTTTTTCATAGAAAAATATAATATTTTTGCAGGGAAATGCATACTTAAACCCCGTGCCTACTTTGGTGTTTGACACCTAATTTCTCTAATATAACCTCGCAGGGTTTTAATTATTTCTAAAAAAAAATGGTTGAATATAAAGGGAACCAGTGGCGGATCCAGGGGGGGGGGGGTTCCGGGGGTGCGCACCCCCCTTTATTTTTGCCGATCAATGCATTTGTATCGGGACATGTTTTGCACCCCCCCCCCCCCCTTGCCCTGGGTGCCCTGGGTTAGCACCCCCCCTTTCGAAAATTCCTGCATGCGCCCCTGGGAACACAGGCGGATCAAGCCATTTTAAAAAGAGGTTCCTAACCCAGGACAAAAAGGGGGGACTATATAGGGAACAAAAAATCTTACCCCTTTTGAATCCGCCACTGTGGAATCACTGAAAAATGACAAGAGCGGGCCCCTACTTTATGAAATTTCTAGATCCGCCAGGGTCTGTGATAAATCTACGCTAAATAAGCTATAATTAATTACGTAAAGTAGGTCAACAGCTCATCTAGCCAACAATTACAACTAGATGAATTTACTACCTATCTTTTATATCTATTATTATACTGATAATAAACAAATAATACAAACCAAATTCTATTTGGAAGTCTCATACCTTGATAAACTCGTAATATTATATATAGTGTAAATCTCAAAATATATATAACTTTCATTTTCTACAGATTGTACATAAAATCAAATGTCCTTCACATTACATGTGATGTATTTCATCACGTGAGATTCATTGCTAGAAAAAAAAACTTTTAACGAGGCGTATATATCGGTTTATCAAATATATCTTTTTAAGGATGTCTGCTTGTCATGTTTAGAAATTTTTGTCAGATTTTCAGAATCCTCTGGTTTTATCCATTTGAATGGCCTTAAAAAAAATCCCCATGAACCCCCATTTTTCTTTTTATAAATCTTTTACATGTATAATTATAAGTCATTTGTAAAAGTCTTATAAAATTTTATTTATTTTTTAATAGTATTTGAGAACTTTAACTGGTCAATGATAAAACTATGAAAAATCAAGAGAGAACATTTTCCCCGCCAAAATTCCAATGGCTAATATCTCGAGAACAACGGCACATTGACATTTTTTTTGCTTTTTATGATTTCTCAATACAGTAGTTAAGGGAAAGCTTGTTCGCGACCTAGAATTCTGAGTGGGTCAAGCGTTTAATTAAAACTCATGCGAGAATATACGAGATTTGGTTGAACTGGGGGCAAAGTCATATATGGTGCACATCAATATTCGGTGTTTAATAGGCGTTTATTAGGACGCCTGCCGCTTTCCCGTTTACCTGTGAAGTCGTTGAGTGTCATCTGTTTTTTGTTTGTTTATGTTTATGTGTAATAAAGTAAAATAAGTAATATTTTGAAAAATTTCGGGACATAGTGTTTAAAAATTACAGGAGAAAATTGGAAAAGAAATTGAAATTACTGCTTGCAAAAAGCCAAAACGAAATGTTTGATAATGAAGGAACGAGGTCCTTCAAGTCCCTGGAAGCTGTTTAGAACTTTGAAGAAGTTTATGTGCAGAAATATATTTTTTTGTTGATTGAGAATAATTTCCAGAAACATGCTGGCGTAATGGCATTAATTGCCAAAACAGTATAACTACAATAGTGACACTACATAATTTATTCTCTTTAGCCTTTTTTTCGGGAGAATATAGATAAACAATCTAAACCATATGATTGTCATGTAAGACGGAGCTTTTTGAAAAGTTGTTGCTGGTCATAACACATAGTCGTAATGAATGATATTATGCGAGTATTCAATAAAAAATAAACATCATGGCTTCATAAATGTTATATATATACGTTTTCAATATTGTATAAATAATCTGACCGTTAAACCTTGGTACAGTATATACGTTCCTTGTTCAAACCATAATAAAAATATAAAGTTCCCATAAAATCAAACAGCTGCAGATTGTCATATGGAATTAAAATCTTAGCAAAAAAGCCGCACCCATTTATAAGATATATAAATGTCTTTTCTCTGACTGTTGCATTTTGAACACACGAGTGAAAGTCCAGCGCAATGTAGAACAAAATAGTTTCAACATTCATATATCATTATCATGATCTTGACCTGTATGGATATGCATTTAACTTGCAACTGGACGATTAAACAAAACGGTTATTGACGACTGCACGAAAACCTTTACTTCAGACAAAACATGAAATTAACTGTTCAGGAAAAACGAAGACCATCTAGAAGTAAGCTACGGAAAAATGAAAATAAATATTTGCAAAATTTTACCCTGGATATACTGTATTTTGGACAGAAAGAAGCTCCCAATTTCCCGAAATTCCATTATGTTTGACAACGATTTTGATGTAAAACAAAACTTTAACCACAGACTGAACCTAAATGCTGAATTGGTCGGCGTGAATGCTGACGACGGAACCTAGCATCGCTAAGTATCGCTTTCGCGAAACTTGTCAAAAAGAAGGATGTATGTCAAAAGATCCAAGTAGGTAGCTATTTCACTCATAAATCTTAAAGACCTCCTTGCTTTCGACAAGACGACAATAGTTGTTTTCTTTTTGTCTAGGGGGGGGGGGGGGGGGGGTCTTTTTTCTATAGTAATTGTAGTTTAACAAAAAAAAACGCATTTAGCATCATTTTTCTACCTACTAACGTGAATTTTCTGACACATTAATAGATATACGACAGAACTGTGCATTAAATGCCAAACTATATATATATATTGGAATTAACTAGATGTTCTGTATACAATATTATGTATCCTTCACAATATATCAAAATAAAATGCTGAACGACCCATTTCCCCCTCCTTTCAAAAATTGTCAATATCCGATGCAATTGAATTAAGCACAAAACATTTATGTAAATACACGCATGCAATCAGGGCTAGCTAGCATTTTGAACATATATTTTAATGGTACCTAACTGTCAGAACATGATTACGATTATTAAGGGTATATAAATTGTCTCTAACTGTCGCCTGGTCAGATTAATAGTTTAAGGTAAAACTTTATGATACCATATGGCCTAGGTGTTGATTGACTTTTATTTTTATGACCTAAGATCAGTTCCTCAGATATGGTAATGAAATAGCACCTGTACCTTCTTGAATATACAGACGATCTGCTAAGTGAACATCACAGCATGAATCTGTCCTTTTTTGCGTCTACCAGGTGGACATGTACACCTCACAATCATTCCATTTACCAAATATAGTAAACCTACTGCTTATAGTGTATACTTATTGACTGGGTATGAGTGGAAGTAAATTTATTGTCCCCAACTTGCAACCTGTTGTCCTGAGTCGTAGCCGAGGGCAATAGTTGTATCGGAGAGGACAATAAACTTACTACTCTACGAATATCCAGTCAGTAAGTGTTTTATCATATCGGAAAAGTCAACAGACAATATGTGGCAGTGATAAGTCAACTATCTTAATATAAAAATAAAGCTGCGCCCTGCGGAGCATCTGGTTTGAACATGATTGAAATTTTGATTGAGGATTTTGGACTAGGATCATCTCTTTATAATTAGTTTTGAACTACCATTCATGTACATATTGAATTACTAGCTGTATATGCATTTTGGTTGAGCAAATTAGAATATAAGATAAACTAGGAAGCTGTGAATCTTCTCAGCCTAAAACAAAATACATTATATGTGCATGTAACTGTTTGATATGACCCAAAGTGTGTCCTGTATACACACCTAACATACATCTTATAACTTGTACATTTTAATTGACAGGTTTGTCAAAATAATGTTCCTTCTGACCATCCTAACATTGCAGAAACACAGGTAAGAAATTTCAATTTTAGGTCAGTTAAGCATGTAAGAATAACAATATAGTATCAACATTTTAGTTAAAATTACATGCAACAAGAAATATGATATTTATATGCTCACAGTTTAAGGGGCACTATATTGTATGTCTCGCCTAATTTATTAATTATTGATTTTACGTTGATATTCCTTATTTTTATACATGTTATACTTCACATCTCATGAACAGTTTCCGGTTAATTGAAAAGTATATATATTCACCAAAGAAGGCACGGGGTTTAAGTATGCATTTCCCTGCAAATATATTATATTTTTCTATGAAAAACTTATTTGTTCATTGAATTACGGTATTATTCTTAAAGGCTTTTACATTATCTTTCAGATGCACCAAAAATTAGCTCAATTGCGTTTATTTTAGTTAAATGCCGACACTTCGAAATTTTAAGACGTATATATATGATGACCTATGCGCTTGCTTCAAACTATAACTTAAGTGTACGGTCTTTAATCATATATATCTCAATTAAACATGTATATCTTGCTTTTAACATTGGGTTGTCGGATTTTTCAGAATTACTGCCGACCTGTTGAATAATTTGACTCCTTATCAATTTTACTATAACTACTTTAGTTTCTGAAATATAAGTCAAAAACTGCATGTTATCCTTATTTTCTATTTTAGCCGAACGCGTGACGGTCACGTTTCTTGGCCACAAAAGAATCAAATTATATACTTTAAGCAAAATACCATAAGGACCAATATAACACGTTTACATCAAGATCAAATAATTACATTAGATGTATGTTTCATTATAATACGTTATTCTGATAGGCCAACTGCACATCTCGTGCTATTCCTGAAATAATTGTATTAGACAATAACATTTATCATTCATGATGACACGAGGTCCCACAATAAAGTGTTCAGGTAAATTAAATGAAAACTTGATAAAAATCGTGTTTTCATGATTCTAGCTGAAAAAATGTAATTATAAGTATTGAATGCTTCTTTTTGTAACTTTATAGGGTTGTAAAAGCGTTGACCGTGCGCACATTTTTAGTATGAAGCAGCATTCAATTCTTAAGTAAAAACAACTGAATCACGATCGAGTTTTCGGGCCTTTACTCACAGGCACTTGTTTCTGTCAATATGGGGTTTACTATCCATACCCGTACTAAAATTAAAAATCGAGTGATTTTTTAGTACGGGTATGGATAGTAAACCACATATTGACAGAAACAAGTGCCTGTGCTGAAATGTTATTGAATATAGATATATATATAGTAACAGTATCTATCCGTCACTCCAACTGCCCAAGGCGTTTTGAACGCAAATGCTGTGAAACAAATATCTTTCAAACTTTGATGGTTTGTATGCCATCATATTTAAAAAAAAAAACAAACAGAAAAACACAGATGTGGTATGATTTCCAATTAGACAACTCTGCACAAAAGAACAAATGACACAGAAATTAACAGATCTTTATAGGTCACTGTAAAGCCTTCAACAATAGGCAAAGCCCATGCCGCATTGTCGGCTTTGAAAGACCCCAAAATCACAAATATGAATCCAACGACAAAACTACATGTATATTAATGTAAAAACAACTGAACGAAAAACAAATGTTTAACACAACAACAAACGACAACTGAATTATAGGCTCCTAACTTGGTACAGGCAAATATATACAAAATGTGGCGGGGTTAAACATGTTAGCGGAATCTCAACCCTACCCTTAATTCGGACAGTGATGTAACAGCATAGCATATGAACGAACTATATGTCATTCTCAATTTTATAAAATTGTGTTGAAAAAGGCTAAATACATATAACAAAACACATGGACCTGACATGGTACTTGTACATTCCAACAACAAAAAGTACATATCTGAGAAGACTCGCAGTCAGTGACAGCTAGTTCAAAGCCAATAAAAAAAATCGTGCATCAAGACTAAATTATCAATCACATCCAACATACAATGGATGGATGCAGTGGAAAGACGTCATATAAACAGTTAGAGAAAACCATTACCTTGTTCAACGCCAAGATACATGCGTCGACAGATGGTAGATCCATTAAAGTGCATATGTATATAACAATAGTGTCTAGTCTGCTATTAATTTACGGTAGCAAAATCTATATTTATACCAATAACAAAATGTTGTGTCCTAAGTCAACGGATGCCCCATCTGAACTATCATTTCCATGTTAAGTGGACCGTGAAAATGGGGTATAATCTCTAATTTGGCATTAAGAAGATTATATCACAAGGAACATTGGTACTTAGTTTCAAGCTGATTGGACTTCAACTTCATGAAAAACTTCTCGACCATAATCTTTAACCTACCTGGACCAAAAATCTTTAACCTGAAGCAGGACGAACGAATGGACGGACGAACGAACAGACGGACTGACGCACAGACCAGAAAACATAATGGCATAAATGGGACATAAAACCAATATTCAAATACAGAGATGAATTGCTAACATTTAGAATAAGTTTATTTACAGGGTCAATAAGCTTATATCTATGGAAGTACAAGTTTTAAGTTATTTGTGGTATCGAAATCCCTAACTTAATAATTTACCACTAATACACATAAATTACGTTTGTTGAAATCTAAAACCTCACAACAGACACGAGCATAGCGGATGCTAAAAAGGTATTATCAAGAATTCATATTCATTAATTTTTATAAATTTAAAAATAACAGTTTGCAGTATTTGCAATATTCTTCGAATTATAAAGGGGTTTCTTCCTCATGTGTATATTATAACCGTAGCCGTATTTTGGAATTGTTTACGCAATGCTCTTAGATTTTAAATTTATTTAGAATTCTATTTTTCTTTTATTTGAGTGTCAACTGTTTGTCTCTTATAGACGAAACGCGCCTCTGCTATGCAACGTTTTGTCTTGATATATTTTTTCCCCGCATCAATCGGGTCAATGCATCTGCTGGTTGAAGTTAACTCCCCGAGGTTATTACAAGCCACGTAGTCAACATTTCTGCGTTATCATGATATATCACTGATATAAATGTAAACATAGTCATATTTTTAAACTTACAGTTGGCGTAATTTTGAATTCTTGTAAATTCTAAAGATTTTTTAACTCAAGCAAAACTATTTACCGTAGTCGTATTTTGGAAAAATCTGTGAAAAATTATTGACCCTCTTCTAATTTATACTTGATTTGGCTATTTAACTTTTTTCTATTCGAGCATCACTGAGAGTCTTATGAAGATGTAGCCCGCGTCTGGCATGCAAGATCTTGTCCTAATACTTTTTTGATAATCTTTTTTTTTTTTTTTTTTTTTTTATCTTTTTCGTCCCATTATCAAAGTTTTGTACCTTAAACTCTTTCTTTCTTTTTTGGTCGAAATTATAGTTTTTAAGAGGTACTCAAACAAAAGTAATGACATAATCTGTTTTTGTAAAAAAAATAAGGTATCCACAATATTCTAGTTTATTTGTTAAAAGAGAGACCAATGATGACAAAGAAACATTCACTCTCAATAAAGTCGAAAGCGAGTCGGCGAGCATTGGAAAACTACGAAACGACAAGATAAACAGCGGTCCATCAAGGGAAACCAATCCCACAAAACAACGCGGTGCTCTCAGGTGCTCCTGAACAGGGATAAATGAAAAAAAATCAGACTTCTAGTACAAATGTATGTACACAATACATACTGCTTATAGTTGTAATTATAACATAGTTTACCTACCATCTTTAAATAAATTGGTATTTGTATGTTGTAGATAAAAAACACATCTGTGAACAGACTGTAACACTTAGTTATGTCCAGTAAAGAGGCTACTGCAGACAAAGAGTTTCACCGAAAAAGTTCTTGTCTACGTCAAATGAAAAATCTTACTGGTAAACAACCTTACAAATGTGATGAATGTTGTAAAGAATTTAGTAGCAAAGGCAATTATAATATACACAAGAAAATCCATACTGGCGAAAAACCTTACAAATGTGATATTTGTGGAAAAGGGTTTGTCCAAAACATTAACTGTAAAGTTCACAAGAAAATCCATACTGGCGAAACACCTTACAAATGTGATATTTGTGGAAAAGGATTTGTCCAAAACAGTAACTGTAAAGTTCACAAGAAAATCCATACTGGCGAAACACCTTACAAATGTGATAAATGTGGAAAAGTATTTGGTCATAAAGGCAATTATAATATACACAAGAAAATCCATACTGGTGGAAAACCTTACAAATGTGATATTTGTGGAAAGGAATTTTGCCAAAAAAATATTTATCAAATTCACATGAGAACACAAACTAGCGAAAAACCTTACAAATGTGATGTATGTGATAAGGAATTTGGTCAGAAAGGTAACTATAATGAACACATGAGAATTCATACTGGGGAAAAACATTTTAAATGTGTTTTTTGTGATCAAGAGTTTCACCGAGAAAGCGCCTGTCGAATTCACATGAGAAAGCATACTGGTGAACAACCTTACAGATGTGATGTTTGTGGAAAACAGTTTCGCAGAAAAAGTAATTGTCTAACTCACATGAGAACACATACTGGCGAAAAACCTTACAAATGTGATATTTGTGAAAAAAAGTTTTGCAAAAAAGATAATTGTCTAATTCACATGAGAACACATACTGGTGAAAAACCTTACAAATGTGATGAATGTGGTAAAGAATTTTGTACCAAGAGCAACTATAATGTACACATGAAAAAACATACTGGCGAAAAACCTTACGCATGTTATATTTGTGGAAAAGGATTTGGCCAAAGCAGTTCTTGTCGTACACACATGATAACACATACTGGCGAAAAACCTTACAGATGTGATGTATGTGGTAAAGCATTTGGTCACAAAAGCAATCGTAATAAACACATGAAAATCCATACTTGGAAAGATAAGATGTGATATTTTGAAAAAGAGTTGGCAGAATCAGTAATTGTCTGAGACATACAAAAACACATACTGATAAAAGAAGACCTAAAATGTGACGTATGGGTACAAGCTTTAGTTCCGACGGTTATTATCGTAAAGACATTATAACCCATACTTGTGATGAATAATTGCATGCACATTTACCTGTATCGGTAAATAATTTAGTGAAAAAAGTCACTTTTATAGGCACACGAGAATTCATGAAATTTACAAAAGTGGTGTACATGTATGAAGAAAGATTTTGTACCTTTCCAGATAAATATTGCCAAATGGCTTCGAGTGGGATTCCGTCTTTGGGAACGATTCACAATGCTGGGTACTAGCTCTTTATTCACACACAAGTCGGCAGTTCAATACAGTAAACATAAACAAATTGGTAAAGTCCAAATTCATTTAATAAAGTCCAAATATAAAGTATCAGTGTTACAACTTAGTTAATTTAAACCAAAAACAATGTATATGATTGCGATGGAAAATCCGAACGCAGTTCATGTGCTCTCGTTGGCATATCCAAACGGAGTCCTTATATACAAATTTATCTTTCTTTAAATACCAAACAGAAGTTGCTATTACAACACAGTTTGTAATGGTCATTTCGTAAACAGAAATTAGATAACAGATTGATTACGTTTATCAAAGAGAGTTACGATAGGTGATCAATCTATCGGTAAATTAAATTATGTGTTTATTTGATATGACCGTATAAAAGTTGCATAACGAACTTGTAAGATGTTTGGATTAGCTTAGAGTTTAAAAGGTTATTGACAAATAGAAATTTATAATCTTACATGTTTCAGCTGTAAACAAATATTTCGGACATGTAAATTCATAGCGACTTTCTAGATCATTCTTAGTATTGAATACATTAAATATGCATGCTGTAAACGAAATGTGCATAATGGAAATCAATATAGTTAGACAGTTTGAAATATAAAATTGAGTACCAAAATAATGTGTGACACATGTGTTGAGTGAAGGATTAAGTGACAATAGATACACGAGAAATCGTGAATGTTATGATCTTTACAAGTGTGGTATGCGAAAATTCATACATGTGATGACCTTTATACAAGTATGTCCTTCCGATAACGTTCATATAACACTGGTACTCAATTTTGGTAGGAATATGTCCTTCGGATACATTCATTTAACACTGATACTAAGTTTTTGTAGGAGTATGTCCTTCCGATAATATTCATATAACACTAGTACGAAGTTTTTGTATGAAATGTCCTTCCGATAACGTTCATATAACTCTGGTACTCAATTTTTGTGGGAATATGTTCTTCCGATACATTCATTTACTAAGTTTTTGTAGGAGTACGTCCTTCCGATAACGTTCATATAACACTGGTACTAAGTTTTTGTATTAGTATGTCCTTCCGATAACGTTCTAAAAAGACTTGAACTTACTTATTCTTGGGCTAGACCCAAACAAAACGTACATATAGCACTTTTACTGCCTACTAGAGGTATATGGTAGTATCATGGTTTTTTTTAAATTATTTGATGCCGTGGGATGGGGATTTTTAGCTTTAATGTAAACCATGTCCGGTTTTAACTTGTATTTACAGCAAAGATAGCCAGTTTTGTGTTCTGTAATATACTGTAACAGTTTAATTTTACATGTCCGGTAGCATCGTTACTTCTCAAAACATCTTCCGAACAATACCTGGACATCGGTGTCGTGGGCATGTACAATTGCCAAACCACACATGAACGTTCTTTAGTCTTCGTAGATCTATTTCAACTGGAAGTCTATTTGAGTCTACGACAAGCAGAACGTGATATTTTATACCATTGAATATTGAAGCCATAGTCATGAAGATCGATTACTTGATTGGTGTTCCGTTAACGTAGCCGCAAAACAAAAACTCGAGAGCTACTTTTGAATATTTCTACAATTTTAAGTAGTTTTCAACTCACAAACACAATAATATTTTCAACATTTATTAAAATAATTTTTTTTTACATTTTTAATGTGTTACATTTTTGTTTTTCGTTCAATTTTTGTGCATAAAGAAGGCCGTTAGTTTTCTTGTTTGAATTGTTTTGCATTGTCATTTCGGGGCCTTTTATAACTGACTATGCGGTATGGGCTTTGCTCATTGTTGAAGGCCGTACGATGACCTATAGTTGATAATTTTTATGTTATTTTGGTCTCTTGTGCAGAGTTGTCTCATTGACAATCATAACACATCTTCTTTTTTATATTTATATGAGTATATTAAATAAACATGTTTATACCAAGCTAAGTCAGTTTATATATTGTTTTTCGTCTGACTATACAAAAGGCGAGGAGAGCTACTTTGATAGATCAGGTTGACTGATAAGCTGTCTATATAAAGTAGGTTGGCTCTTAACTCAAATCCAAGAGCACAGCAAAATGTCAAAATATTCTATTCAAACTGGGTGACCTGTGAGAAAAACATTGAAATTTTCCAAAGAAATACACACACCCCTCAACTTTTAATAAGGAGATTTGGTATTAATGCAAATGAGTCAACTATCCACAGGGGCTTGTTTAGTATAGGAAAGCGATCGCCATTGACAGTAAAACCTCGTCTGACCCACTAAACAAGCCCCTGTGAACTATCCCACAAAGTTCAAATGTAGAGGATGTGAGCAATTATATATAAAGGCAACCATATAATCTTCAACAATGAAAAAAAAAACATACGGTATTGTCGGCCACAATAGTTCATGAATTGAAAAATATGAAACAGTTCAATTGAGAAAAATAACGGCCTATTTTAAAACAACATGAATTACGAAAAACACATATAAAAGACATCAACAAACGACAACCACTGAACTACATGCTCCTGAGTTGGAGCAGGCACATGCAATATATTGTGGCGTTTAACATGCTTGTAAACAGCTGGGACAGTTTTGTTACAGCACAGCATAAGAACAAACTATACAAATCATAAAATATTCCGAATCTTTTCACTAATTCATTATGATCTCTTAAATTTCCTATCAATTCTAACTGATTTAGTTTTATTTCCAACTAACAGGGTGGATCTGAGATTCAGCTTTCAAAATTTCATTGGGTGAACAGTGATTTTCAAGTACAATTTGAATTGATTGATTTGAGGTTGCAAAATGTCCGGTGGCAAATATTTCAGGCATGTTCAGGACCATACAATACATTTTGAAATTATTGTGTAAAAAAAACCCACACATTTATAGATCTAATGCAGCCATCAAAAAGGTTACAAAAAACATCCCATCAGTTGTAAAAGTGAAAGATAAAATAATACATGTTTTAATGTAGTATATTCTCTGTATATGATGTAAACGTTTGGGTAGTGTGCATAGTTGCAGACAAACCTTGCAAATTGTATGTATTAAATTTAAGTTCAATTCTGTCTTTCGTGAAAAATGATATAATAAAAAAAAATCTGAGAACATACACGCATCCTCTATAGGTAATACTTGGTGCATTATAAAAATTCCACCTTGAAATTGTACACTGTAGAAGGAAAAAGTCAGACTCTGTGCTCTGAATATGCGTACTTTTGGTATATATATTTATATTAAAGATCATAGTGGAATATAGTTGAGAAATCTCAATTGTAAAGCATGTCCAACTCAACAACAAAACACACCCATCCCTGTACAACCAAGTGTAAATTAACATGAACCATAATGATATTAATATGTTTACGTGTTTTCAGTTTGTTTCTGCATTTGAAGAAATATATCAAACAAACATATCTCTTTCATTTCGTTTTGGCGATCGGAGCGCTTTTCTTGGTTTACCTTCGACAATTATTGAAAAAATTATGCGATTATTCGTTTATTGTTGTAACAGGGTCTGAGAGATATAATTTTATTTCATCCCAACGGATGCGCATTAAGTGTTGACATCCCAAAATGACAGGCCTTTGTTAACTTTTTCCTCATTCCGATGTTGCTGTCCTGTGTAAACTATAGTTTTAAGATTACAGTATCGGCAATCTATTTTTACAAGCTTCAAGAACCATATTTTATATACAGTCCAATAATATTCCAAAAGTGGAAAAGTTGTGTGCCAAAATAACCAGACAATTGTATTATTCTACTATGTTAATTTCATTTCAAAAATCATTTTCTGCCTGATTTTCAAAGACTTCTTGTACTATGTATTTTCAGCAAATTATATCCCGTATCATTTTCCAAAAGAATTTTATTTTTCTATTTCGCAAGAAGCGTTTTTTTGGCAACCAATTTAAAACGAATTGGTTTCTTACGAAATTGCACAATTGTATTATTCTATATATGACGTCGCGTACGGTGTTGGTGTTAGTTTTGGTAACGTTAGTTTGACGTTATTTTTCATGCATTGTAAACTGAATAACGTCGTACTTTTTTTCATTTCGTGCAGCTCAATCATACAGCATAACTTATATGAGCAGTTTGCTTGACTTGCTACGTATAGAACCGAAATGCAAAAGCGGCACGTATTGTTTTTAAGTACAGTTAAATTAAAACAGAAAAATAATATTCATTTAAATTAGTATCCCCTTGGAGCAAAGATATTTTCTCTTTTTTTGATTGATACAGGATATTTAAAAAAAAGTTTAAACCCCTGTCTTTCCTGCTGCTTTTTCTTTTAGTTTAAACATATTTATTTATAGTGGATTGTGAAACAAGTTATTACAACTTATATTAATCCGTTTCCACTTTGAGGGTGCAAATGTTTCCTAGTAGCCTTAGCCTGCTCTTTTCGAAATCTAAAAGGGTGACTTTTACGTGCAAGAGATACTGCTCTCTCTTAACGCGGGTCAGTCATTTATCGCCCCCTTCCGACGGACTATCATTGTTTTACAAGACCATCATACTCGCAAATGGTGTCAAGTGTTATTCTTTTATATTTCCGAATAAAAATTTTATTAGTTGAATAGTTTGTTTCATCGCCTGTATTAAATGTTAAAAGAATCAACAGTTGAAAGCAAATTCAAAATTAACCACAATAAAGTTAATTTAATCAAATTTGCCAATTTCATAATTCATAAACGAAAGGAAATTTAATCTCACCTTTGAACAAGAAAACAGATGGGCGCAGATAATTTTAGCGAAAAACTACTAGGGGACATTTTAGCGCAGACATTAGAGCCCATTTTAGCGCAGGATTAATCCGTTCAGCTGTAATTTCAATAGCCCATTTTAGCGAAAACTTTCCTAGTTGAATAATACTAAAACCACGAGCATTAATTTATGCTGGCTTAATATTAAAGTTGTATGTATATATATATATGTTCACTTTGGTTCATCATGGAAATAAAAGTAATTCTATAGTTGTCACTCAACTATTTACGTTTTTCTTGATACTATCATCAAATTGCAAACAACAACATATATAAAAATACAATGTATAGACGAATGTGCACCACAATCTAGACAAGGTAAAGAGAAAAATCAGTTCCTACTGCAACTTTATGAACAGTATTGTACAGGGGGTATACCCAGAGCCCATTACTTACGTTCTCTTGAATATAAATTCCAGGCTAGAACGGTCTTTTAAAATTTGATTTTAAAATTTTAGTGTTATATTTTAATGGACATGATATTTTTTAAATTGTGCTGTCTTGCTTCTATTTAAAAAAATTATTGATCATTAATCATTAATCATAAAATGGATTAAAGCATTGCTCTAAAATGGGCATTGATAATTTCCATTTTGGCTCGAATGGGTTTAAAATTGTGGGCTAAAATGGGCTTTACTTTGGCGCTAAAACGTTAGATTTTTTTTCTCTAAAATGTCCTACCAATGCGCTTAAATGTCCTTCGCCGAAACAGATACAGATATTAGTTTTAACTAGATTCTATAAAAATCTGTTAAAATATTGTATCAAAATTATGATAATTTGAAATAAAAATTTATAAATTTGATATATCAGATCCCCTTTGCACTGATTGTGCATGGGCATATGTTTTCTCTTCTAGATCTCGCGCATGGGTCTTTGTTTTTAATAAAAAGTGTGCAAACAAAATAAATATTGAAACAAACATATAAAAAAAATGCAAGGATGAACTTAAGGATGTTTCATTAATCCTTGTATGTGCCCATCGAAATTGATAAAGAAGCATGCCAGGATTTTGAGGAAGGGGAAGCATTTTTTATCCTCGCATGTTCCCATGTCCCTAGAAACACACTATCCATTCTTTCTGATTTGAAAATGTGCAGTATAAATTGATCCTTTTTCTATTATAATCGTTCGTTCTAAGACACCAGGTCCCATGTACTGAATAGAGAACGTTCAAACTAGGCCCGAAACTGCCTCAATAATAGATTAAAGGGGAGGGAGAGGGTTTCCGAAACATTAAACCTGTTAAGAAAGTTTTGAATAAGCATTCAATGACATATTTGTCGCTGGACGTCAGATAAACAATGAATCAATACACAAAAAAATGCGCCAATTTGGGTTACGCAATGTTTCAATCAATCTCATTATTATACATGTAATTAAATCATACTATTGGTAGAGAAATTCACAATCTGTTATATTAAATTGACAATTTGTTATTTCTAATTGATAATTTGTTATATCAAATTGATAATCTGTTATATCAAATTGATAATTTGTTATATTAAATTCATATTTTGTTATATCAAATTCATAATTTGTTATATCAAATTCATAATTTGTTATATCAAATTCATAATCTGTTATATCAAATTCATAATTCGTCATATCAAATTGGAAAAAGTTAATTAGCATGGTACGTAAAGGCTTCCGTAATTTGCGACGTTAGGCACTACATGTCAAGTTTTACAGAACGTAACGTCAAAACAAGTAAAAAAGCATGGTGTGACTTTATGACTAGACAAAAGTAGTCGCTGACTGTGTCGTTAATTCTTCCGACATGTGATCGAAAATGGGTTCAAAAAAATCCCTGAACAGTAGATTTTAATGTTATATAGTATTTTTGTGCTATTATAATTTCAAATTCCCCCCCCCCCCCCCCCCTCCAAAACTGTATAATATGACTTATCATACTTGTAACAAAAATGTAGAAAACGGCGTTTTGTGACATTTTGACTAGACAAAAACAAAAAGATCGCGTTTATTTTTTTTCAATATTTTCTCTTAAAACTTCGACACAATTTTTTTTCATACATTTAAAAAAATAGTTTTCACGTTTGAATAAAATTTCATATCGTAGAACAGACTGCAACTGCCTATTACTTTTCATAAGACACTCAACAAATACGCCAAAACGTCAGAAAACGGCGAGTGTGACATTTCAACGGATTTAATAAATTGAACAATTTAGGACATAATTTAAACAATACTTACTAATTGAAGACATAGAAAGTTGTATATTTATTGTATAATTTTGACACAAGAAGGTTGGATATGTAAATTGTGGTTTGGATCTGCAGCATTCGTTCGAATTTTGTAGAGCTCCAAAAAATATGCGAGATTTGGGTTTTGTGACAGAAATACAAATTTCAAAAAATCATGAATTCTGGCACGATCTTTTAAAATGTTGTAACAAAACTTATTATTTTTTTCCTTATTATATACGGAATAAAAAGATATATCATTTTCGGAATAATCTATTTGAATTACCTTTTAAAATCACTCTTAACTTCACCCCTATCCATATTTTTTTTTTATTTTCGGCTTGACCACAAAACAAAGTGAACTTTTCGTCCTGGTCAGACGCGTCCAGTTAACGATGACGTCATAATTAAAACATACACCATTAAGGTGGCTCATGGGTACAAAAATTTTAGCAAAAAATTAAACCTTTATTTTTTCATTACAAATTTATTTTTTATACACTATTAGTTGTCACTTTATGATATGGTACAAAAAACAACCCAAAAAATTGATTTGGTTTGGCCCCAGATGACTTTTAAAATTGAAAAAGCTCCAAATTATCTCCCTTTGGTGCGAAAATGCCATTTTTTTGCCTTAAATTTGAAATATCTTTTTTAACTCATCGGTGACCTATATTTTTTATTATTGTTTTCAAAAAAGCTGTACATAAACTAAATAATTGTAAAATTTAAGCGATTTCTTATATTAGGTTCTTTTTTTATTTCGATATTTCCTCTTTTTCTCCTATTAGTTCAACAGAAAAAAAGGACATTAACAAAAATGTATGCCTCTTCCAGAGGCAGATTTTAGCTTAAATGAACGGTGACCCCATTTTTTTATTTCATTTTTCCTTTAAGTATATGATAAAGTTCATTTATGAAAACATATAGGGAAATCCTATATTAGGAAAAAAAATTCATTTATACCCAGGAGCCCCCATATGTCGCGGTGTTACGTGTCTACACGCTCAAAATCAGTGTTATGAGGGATCATTCGAGTAACAAACTGAATAAAAGTATTGATTTTAAGGCATATTCCATTTCTACTTTTAATTACGCACATTTTGATATATACATTTATATAGTTATCAATTCCGAAACTTCTAACAAATGCAATAAAGGCGAACTGGAAAGCAAAGCCCGTATTATCACCAACACCGTACGCGACGTCTATGTTAATTTCATTTCAAAAATCATTTTCTGCCTGATTTTCAAAGACTGCTTGTACTATGTATTTTCAGCAAATTATATCCCGTATCATTTTCCAAAAGAATTTTATTTTTCTATTTCGCAAGAAGCGTTTTTTTGGCAACCAATTTAAAACGAATTGGTTTCTTACGAAATTGCACAAATAGTGTCACAAAAATTCCCCGTATTTTCACAAATTAACCTGCGTCTCTATAGTTTGGATTTACAGGGGCGTAGCAGCCAGCTGCCGTACCAATAGTTTTCGTTCGTACGGCATGCCGTACCTAAATTTTTTATAATTTATTGAAAAAAACAAAGTTTTTGCACGGGATTAAAGAAAACAAGGTTTTTACAGGAAAAAACAAAGACAGAAAATCCCATTTATGAGTCATAGGCAATATAAACCAGAGGCGGATCCAGGGGGGGGGAGGGGGTGTTCCAGGGGTTGTTTTGGCCGATCAATGCATTTGAATGGGAGCATATATAGTTGGAACACACACCCCCCCCCTTTTTACTCTGGGTTGGGACCCCCCTTTTAAAATGGCTGGATCCGCCCCTGTAAACGGTATACATTTATTAATACTGGTTCAATAGAAATAAAGAGATGTGGTAGACTAGTAGCCAATTAATGAGACGAACTCTTAATCCAGGTTTCACAATGTGTTAAAAGTAAACAGTTATTGTAGGTCAAACTGAGTACGGCATTCAGCAAGCTAAAAACAAAGTGGGAACCGAAATGAAAAAATAAATTATCGAATCTTTTTTTAAATACTTTTTTATGTCTAGATGATGCAACCGTAGCCTACCAATAACGCTATTTTTGTGTAGCTGAACTTTATGTGAAAGATTTTTTAAACTTATCACAATTTTGTTTAGAAATGATGGTGAATTTGGAATGTACCTGTCAGAATCAGCTGAAAATGTTCCTTTTTCCTTTGTACATACATGTACATTGTCACAAAAATTGTCAGTATTCACCTCAAAAGTAACAAAACCTTTAAACATACTTATAGATTAAGAAGGATTAGTTACGATACTGCTGTCAATTCACTAAAGATTGCTTATTTGGGCTTTAATATTAATTCACTTGGACAGGGTTCTTCTCATATATTTTATGATGGTATACTACTAAACCCCTAACGGCAGGGATTGTGCTTGATATTCATATGATGAAGACGATATCATTCATAAATTGGTTTAATTCAGGTCTCGAGCTCGCACGTCAGTAACTGCTAACGGTCTGTGTTCATTTATGTATCATTGTCAATTTGTTTAGTTTCTTTTGTGACCTATTCTGACATCGGACTCGGACTTCTCTTCAACTGAGTTTTACTGTGCGTAGTGTTGTGTGTTTGTTTTTTCTACATTGACTAGAGGTACAAGGGGAAGATTGAGATCTCAAAAACATTTTTATCTAGCCGCATTTTTGCGCCTGTCTAAAGTCAGGAGCCTCTGGCCTTTGTAAGTCTAGTTCTTGACGTGAGGCTTGTATATAAATAAAGTTCTTGACGTGAGGCTTGTATATAAATAAAGTTCTTGACGTGAGGCTTGTATATAAATAAAGTTCTTGACGTGAGGCTTGTATATAAATAAAGTTCTTGACGTGAGGCTTGTATATAAATAAAGTTCTTGACGTGAGGCTTGTATATAAATAAAGAGTAAGGGTTAAACATTTTTGATGCCGTATTCTACCCCATTAAATTTCTATTATACATTGATTGGATGGATCCAAAGCTAGAATTTCGTATTGACATTTATTGAGAGGTTTCTAGTGATGACTTCTGTACACAACTTTCGTCAAAGACATATGGTTCAATTGTCGATGTTTTTGTTATATATAAGTTATGGTCCTTACGATGATTTTATTACGGGGACCTCAATATCTCCCAAGAAAAAGATTAAAACTAAAAATCATAATTAGTGCATTTTACACTTATTTTATGTTTTTGAGCAAAAAAAAAGATCCTTAAAAAAAATCGCCCCGCTACGCTCGGCAATGAAATTTATAATACGTAATTTCTTGTGATATGACGTTAACTCATGTCACAGTGAGGTACAGCCAACTATATTAGAGTGTACTACGGCTTGGAAATATATTGGGAGCCATGCATTAGGCATTTGAGCTGGCTTTCTGCTGGGAACAGTATGTCAATATATATGTTCCTGCTTTCTGTAACTGCTAGCAAGTCAGGAAACTGACTTTTCATTGGTTGTCTAATGTGATACCTTCACGTATTTTGTTATTTTTATAGCTTTGAGTATAGATAGTAAGACATATAATTTACATTATTATCATGAACTAACATTGAACAGCAACTATTTTTAACGATTCTTTCTTGTTCAAATTGTAAAAACCTTGATAGCTTCAGGGGCGCTGCGCCCCCTGACCCCCTGCCTTGGTATAAACAGAAGGCAAGCTACGCCACTGAGCGGCCCTGAACCCCTGCCGAATATCCGCCTCAACGAGGTGGGATCGCTTCGCGACCCATATTAATTCTTCCGTACCAATATAAGTTTGAGTGCTACGCCTCTGAATTTAATACTTTTAAATTAATTCGGAAACGGCGTGCATCAGAGATAGCTGGGGCACGCATTCACGATTTTTACTGCCGTCCTTGACAGGCCGGACTATTTCCGATTAAAATTTGTCAAATATCGAAAATATGGGAGGTTGCATTGAAATGTCCTAGATGGGAATTTGTATGCGTCTGATCACGTTGCAGGCATATAGCACCCTATCTGTCTATTAAAGTATTTCTTTTAAGCGCATCTACTGTGGATATTGAAGAAATATTTACATGACGGAAAGTTCTAAATGTTAAAGGGGAGATACTCGTTACTTTAATAGTATGGCATTACTAATCTTCTGAGCGAAACTCTTCCTGAATGTTTTATGGATTTTAATGAAATATATGTCGGAAAAGGTAAGGGAGAGAGAAAAGGGAGGGAGACACGGGTCCGTTCACGCCCATTCACGTTCGCACCCACTCATATTCGCCCCCTTTCACTTTCGCACCCTATATGTTCGCACCCAAAGTCCGTTCGCACCATACATGTTCGTGCCCAATTATGAGTTTAATAACTATAGCTTTGTAATCAAGTTTTGGCAAGTGTATTCTTATATTTGTTGTCATTGTCTCAAAATTAAAAGTAAAATCACAAAAATACTGACCTCAGAGGAAAATCAATTCGGAAAGTCTATAATCACATGGCAAAATCAAATAACAAAACGCACCAAAAACGAATTGACAAGAACTGTCATATTCCTGACTTGGTACAGGCATTTTCAAATGTAGAAAAAGGTGGATTGAACCTGGGTTTATAGCTAGCTAAACCTCTCACTTGTATGACAGTCGCATCAAATTCCATTATATTGTCCCCGATGCGTGAACAAACACAATAGGTAAAAAGGTAAAAAAAATAGAGGTACAGCAGTCAACATCTAAATCACTATAAATACAATATATACGTCTTCAAATTTCAATACATACAGACAACATATCTTTGTAATAATTGTTCTACTGTATCTATCACACCTACATGTATAAGGTCTACATCTAAAACCCCAGTCATGCCCTCATAGCACCCTAGTCAGGCAGTTGGGACATCCTAGTCATGCACAATCAACTATACCATACGTACAGACATCATATCTTTGTAATAATTGTTCTATTGTATCTATCAGACCTTCATTTATAATGTCTTCATCTAACACCCCAGTCATGCCCTCGTAACACCCTAGTCTGGCATTTGTGACATCCTAGTCATACACAATCAACTTTATAATACGTTCAGACATCATATCTTTATAATAAATGCTCTATTGTATCTATCACACCTTTATATATAATGTCCTATCTAACACCAATGTCATGCCCTTGTAACACCCCAGTCAGGCATTTATGACATTCTAGTCATACACAATCAACTATATAATACAACCAGGTGCTCCGCAGGGCGCAGCTTTATACGACCGCAGAGGTCGAAACCTGAACAGTTGGGGCAAGTATGGACAAAACATTCAAGCGTGATACAGCTCTGAATTTGGATTGTGATCAAATTTTTGACATTACATGTTTTTTTTTTACACAAAACAAATGTCAAGATTTTACAAATCAATTAAAGATTTCTTCTTCAAACTTTTTAAAGCAATTCACTATGCTGTTGAATATTAATCCTCTCAAAAAAATGTTTGAAGAAATTTTCTTTTTATTTATGAAATCTGAAATGAGAAAAATTTCAACCCCCCCTTTTTTTTCACATCCCCGTTTCCCTTTTTCCAAAACTGATATCAATTCAAATTTCTAATGGAGTTTGCAACAATAACTACTCTTTTAAATACATCATAAAATATTAAAATGTAAAATAAAGTGCTTGTTATCACTGAATGGTAAAGATTGGTTGGTAGTAAAAGTGAATATACATTGTTTATTGTATAAAACAATAAAAAAAACTTCATCAGCAACATTTTATATTGGCAAATTTCCAATGAAGTTATTTACATAAAGTTATTGGCAAATAAAAATAGAAAATGACATCATAGTCATGTCTGGCAAATGTCCAACATACATTATCTAAAAACATTTTAGATAAGATAAGGAAAAAAAGCTTCATCAGCAACATTTTATATTGGCAAATTTCCAATGCAGTTATTTACATAAAGTTATTGGCAAATAAAAATAGAAAATGACATCATAGTCATGTCTGGCAAATTTCCAACATATATTATCAACTACTATTCTATACAAAGAAAGATAACTCCAATTGAAAATTAATTGCTATTGCAAAATATTGTGCAATTAGATATTTTCTTGCTATTGTGCAATACTGTGCAATTGAAAATTTCTTGCTATTGCACAATACTTGATATGGAATCCTGATTTGGACCAACTTGAAAACTGGGCCCATAATCAAAAATCAAAGTACATATTTAGATAAAGCATATCAAATAAGCCCAAGAATTTAATTTTTGTTCAAAGAACCCCAATTATTCAATTTTTGATGAAATCACACTAAGTTCAATTTTGGACCCTTCGGGCCCCTTATTCCTAAACTGTTAGGACCAAAACTCCCAAAATTAAACCCAACCTTCCTTTTAAGGTCATAAACCTTGTGTTTAAATTTCATAGATTTCTATTTACTTATACTAAAGTTATGGTGCAAAAACCAAAAATAATGCTTATTTGGGCCCCTTTTTGGCCCCTAATTCATAAACTGTTGTGACCTCAACTCCAAAAATCAATCCCAACCTTCCTTTTGTGGTCATAAAACCTTGTGTTTAAATTTCATTGATTTCTATTTACTTATACTAAAGTTATTGTGCGAAAACCAAGAAAATGCTTATTTGGGCCCTTTTTTGGCCCTTAATTCCTAAACTGTTGGAACCAAAACTCCCAAAATCAATCCCAACCTTCCTTTTGTGGTCATAAACCTTGTGTCAAAATTTCATAGATTTCTATTCACTTAAACTAAAGTTATAGTGCGAAAACCAAGAAAATGCTTATTTGGGCCCTTTTTGGCCCCTAATTCCTAAAATGTTGGGACCAAAACTCCCAAAATCAATCCCAACCTTCCTTTTGTGGTCATAAACCTTGTGTTGTAATTTCGTTGATTTCTATTCACTTTTACTAAAGTTAGAGTGCGAAAACTAAAAGTAATCGGACGACGACGACGACGACGACGACGACGACGACGCCAACGTGATAGCTATATACGACCAAAAAATTAAAATTTTTGCGGTCGTATAAAAAGACAATATATCTTTGTAATAATTGTTCTACTGTATCTATCACACTAACATGTATAAGGTCTACATCTAACACCCCAGTCATGCCCTCATAGCACCCTTGTCAGGCAGTTGGGACATCCTAGTCATACACAATCAACTATATAATAGATACAGACATCATATCTTTGTAATAATTGTTCTATTGTATCTATCACACCTCCATTTATAATGTCTTCATCTAACACCCCAGTCATGCCCTTGTAACATCCTAGTCTGGCATTTGTGACATCCTAGTCATACACAATCAACTTTATAATACATACAGACATCATATCTTTGTAATAATTGTTCTATTGTAACTATCACACCTACATATATAAGGTCTACATCTAACACATCATATCTTTGTAATAATTGTTCTATTGTATCTATCATACCTTCATTTATAATGTCTTCATCTTACACCCCTGTCATGCCCTTCTAACACCCTAGTCTGGCATTTGTGACATCCTAGTCATACACAATCAACTTTATAATACATACAGACAACATATCTTTGTAATAATTGTTGTATTGTATCTATCACACCTCCATTTAAAATGTCTTCATCTAACACCCCAGTCATGCCCTTGTAACCTTGTAACACCCTAGTCAGGCATTTGTGACATCCTAGTCATACACAATCAACTATACAATACAAACAGATATCATATCTTTGTAATAATTGTTCTATTGTATCTATCACACCTTCATTTTTAATGTCTTCATCTAACACCCTAGTCATGCCCTTGTAACATCCTAGTCTGGCATTTGTGACATCCTAGTCATACACAATCAACTTTATAATACATACAGACAATATATCTTTGTAATAATTGTTCTACTGTATCTATCAAACCTACATATATAATGTCCTATCTAAATCCCATGTCATGCCCTTGTAACACCCTAGTCAGGCATTTATGACATTCTAGTCATACACAATCAACTATATAATACATACAGACAACATATCTTTGTAACAATTGTTTTACTGTATCTATCACACCTACATGTATAAGGTCTACATCTAACACCCCAGTCATGCCCTCACAGCACCCTAGTCAGGCAGTTGGGACATCCTAGTCATACACAATCAACTATACAATACATACAGACATCATATCTTTGTAATAATTGTTCTATTGTATCTATCACACCTTCATTTATAATGTCTTCATCTAACACCCCAGTCATGCCCTTGTAACCTTGTAACACCCTAGTCAGGCATTTGTGACATCCTAGTCATACACAATCAACTATACAATACAAACAGATATCATATCTTTGTAATAATTGTTCTATTGTATCTATCACACCTTCATTTTTAATGTCTTCATCTAACACCCTAGTCATGCCCTTGTAACATCCTAGTCTGGCATTTGTGACATCCTAGTCATACACAATCAACTTTATAATACATACAGACAACATATCTTTGTAATAATTGTTCTACTGTATCTATCAAACCTACATATATAATGTCCTATCTAAATCCCATGTCATGCCCTTGTAACACCCTAGTCAGGCATTTATGACATTCTAGTCATACACAATCAACTATATAATACATACAGACAACATATCTTTGTAACAATTGTTTTACTGTATCTATCACACATACATGTATAAGGTCTACATCTAACACCCCAGTCATGCCCTCATAGCACCCTAGTCAGGCATTTGGGACATCCGAGTCATACACAATCAACTATACAATACATACAGACATCATATCATTGTAATAATTGTTCTATTGTATCTATCACACCTTCATTTATAATGTCTTCATCTTACACCCCAGTCATGCCCTTGTAACATCCTAGTCTGGCATTTGTGACATCCTAGTCATACACAATCAACTTTATAATACATTCAGAGACATCATATCTTTGTAATAATTGTTCTATTGTATCTATCACACCTTCATTTATAATGTCTTCATCTAACACCCCAGTCATGCCCTTGTAACATCCTAGTCTGGCATTTGTGACATCCTAGTCATACACAATCAACTTTATAATACATACAGACATCATATCTTTGTAATAATTGTTCTATTGTAACTATCACACCTACATATATAAGGTCTTCATCTAACACATCATATCTTTGTAATAATTGTTCTATTGTATCTATCATACCTTCATTTATAAAGTCTTCATCTTACACCCCTGTCATGCCCTTCTAACACCCTAGTCTGGCATTTGTGACATCCTAGTCATACACAATCAACTTTATAATACATACAGACAACATATCTTTGTAATAATTGTTCTATTGTATCTATCACACCTCCATTTAAAATGTCTTCATCTAACACCCCAGTCATGCCCTTGTAACCTTGTAACACCCTAGTCAGGCATTTGTGACATCCTAGTCATACACAATCAACTATACAATACAAACAGATATCATATCTTTGTAATAATTGTTCTATTGTATCTATCACACCTTCATTTTTAATGTCTTCATCTAACACCCTAGTCATGCCCTTGTAACATCCTAGTCTGGCATTTGTGACATCCTAGTCATACACAATCAACTTTATAACACATACAGACAATATATCTTTGTAATAATTGTTCTACTGTATCTATCAAACCTACATATATAATGTCCTATCTAAATCCCATGTCATGCCCTTGTAACACCCTAGTCAGGCATTTATGACATTCTAGTCATACACAATCAACTATATAATACATACAGACAACATATCTTTGTAACAATTGTTTTACTGTATCTATCACACCTACATGTATAAGGTCTACATCTAACACCCCAGTCATGCCCTCACAGCACCCTAGTCAGGCAGTTGGGACATCCTAGTCATACACAATCAACTATACAATACATACAGACATCATATCTTTGTAATAATTGTTCTATTGTATCTATCACACCTTCATTTATAATGTCTTCATCTAACACCCCAGTCATGCCCTTGTAACATCCTAGTCTGGCATTTGTGACATCCTAGTCATACACAATCAACTATATAATACAAACAGACAATATATCTTTGTAATAATTGTTCTACTGTATCTATCACACCTACATATATAAGGTCTACATCTAACACCCCAGTCATGCCCTCATAACACCCTAGTCAGGCATTTGCGACATTCTAGTCATACACAATCAACTATATAATACATTCAGAGACATCATATCTTTGTAATAATTGTTCTATTGTATCTATCACACCTTCATTTATAATGTCTTCATCTAACACCTCACTCATGCCCTTCTAACACCCTAGTCTGGCATTTGTGACATCCTAGTCATACACAATCAACTATATAATACATACAGACATCATATCTTTGTAATAATTGTTCTACTGTATCTATCACACCTACATGTATAAGGTCTACATCTAACACCCCAGTCATGCCCTCATAGCACCCTAGTCAGGCAGTTGGGACATCCTAGTCATACACAATCAAATATACAATAGTTACAGACATCATATCTTTGTAATAATTGTTCTATTGTATCTATCACATCTTCATTTATAATGTCTTCATCTAACACCTCAGTCATGCCCTTGTAACGCCCTAGTCTGGCATTTGTGACATCCTAGTCATACACAATCAACTATATAATACATACAGACATCATATCTTGTAATAATTGTTCTATTGTATCTATCACACCTACATATATAAGGTCTACATCTAACACCCCAGTCATGCCCTCATAGCACCCTAGTCAGGCATTTGGGACATCCGAGTCATACACAATCAACTATACAATACATACAGACATCATATCATTGTAATAATTGTTCTATTGTATCTATCACACCTTCATTTATAATGTCTTCATCTTACACCCCAGTCATGCCCTTGTAACATCCTAGTCTGGCATTTGTGACATCCTAGTCATACACAATCAACTTTATAATACGTACAGACATCATATCTTTGTAATAATTGTTCTATTGTATCTATCACACCTTCATTTATAATGTCTTCATCTAACACCCCAGTCATGCCCTTGTAACATCCTAGTCTGGCATTTGTGACATCCTAGTCATACACAATCAACTTTATAATACATACAGACATCATATATTTGTAATAATTGTTCTATTGTATCTATCACACCTACATATATAAGGTCTACATCTAACACATCATATCTTTGTAATAATTGTTCTATTGTATCTATCATACCTTCATTTATAATGTCTTCATCTTACACCCCTGTCATGCCCTTCTAACACCCTAGTCTGGCATTTGTGACATCCTAGTCATACACAATCAACTTTATAATACATACAGACAACATATCTTTGTAATAATTGTTCTATTGTATCTATCACAACTCCATTTAAAATGTCTTCATCTAACACCCCAGTCATGCCCTTGTAACCTTGTAACACCCTAGTCAGGCATTTGTGACATCCTAGTCATACACAATCAACTATACAATACAAACAGATATCATATCTTTGTAATAATTGTTCTATTGTATCTATCACACCTTCATTTTTAATGTCTTCATCTAACACCCTAGTCATGCCCTTGTAACATCCTAGTCTGCCATTTGTGACATCCTAGTCATACACAATCAACTTTATAATACATACAGACAACATATCTTTGTAATAATTGTTCTACTGTATCTATCAAACCTACATATATAATGTCCTATCTAAATCCCATGTCATGCCCTTGTAACACCCTAGTCAGGCATTTATGACATTCTAGTCATACACAATCAACTATATAATACATACAGACAACATATCTTTGTAACAATTGTTTTACTGTATCTATCACACCTACATGTATAAGGTCTACATCTAACACCCCAGTCATGCCCTCATAGCACCCTAGTCAGGCATTTGGGACATCCTAGTCATACACAATCAACTATACAATACATACAGACATCATATCTTTGTAATAATTGTTCTATTGTATCTATCACACCTTCATTTATAATGTCTTCATCTAACACCCCAGTCATGCCCTTGTAACATTCTAGTCTGGCATTTGTGACATCCTAGTCATACACAATCAACATTATAATACATACAGACATCATATCGTTGTAATAATTGTTCTATTGTATCTATCACACCTTCATTTATAATGTCTTCATCTAACACCCCAGTCATGCCCTTGTAACATCCTAGTCTGGCATTTGTGACATCCTAGTCATACACAATCAACTATATAATACAAACAGACAATATATCTTTGTAATAATTGTTCTACTGTATCTATCACACCTACATATATAAGGTCTACATCTAACACCCCAGTCATGCCCTCATAACACCCTAGTCAGGCATTTGCGACATTCTAGTCATACACAATCAACTTTATAATACATTCAGAGACATCATATCTTTGTAATAATTGTTCTATTGTATCTATCACACCTTCATTTATAATGTCTTCATCTAACACCTCAGTCATGCCCTTCTAACACCCTAGTCTGGCATTTGTGACATCCTAGTCATACACAATCAACTATATAATACATACAGACATCATATCTTTGTAATAATTGTTCTACTGTATCTATCACACCTACATGTATAAGGTCTACATCTAACACCCCAGTCATGCCCTCATAGCACCCTAGTCAGGCAGTTGGGACATCCTAGTCATACACAATCAACTATACAATAGTTACAGACATCATATCTTTGTAATAATTGTTCTATTGTATCTATCACATCTTCATTTATAATGTCTTCATCTAACACCTCAGTCATGCCCTTGTAACGCCCTAGTCTGGCATTTGTGACATCATAGTCATCACAATCAACTATATAATACATACAGACATCATATCTTGTAATAATTGTTCTATTATATCTATCACACCTATATATATAAGGTCTACATCTAACACCCCAGTCATGCCCTCATAGCACCCTAGTCAGGCATTTGGGACATCCGAGTCATACACAATCAACTATACAATACATACAGACATCATATCATTGTAATAATTGTTCTATTGTATCTATCACACCTACATTTATAATGTCTTCATCTTACACCCCAGTCATGCCCTTGTAACATCCTAGTCTGGCATTTGTGACATCCTAGTCATACACAATCAACTTTATAATACGTACAGACATCATATCTTTGTAATAATTGTTCTATTGTATCTATCACACCTACATATATAAGGTCTACATCTAACACCCCAGTCATGCCCTCATAGCGCAGCCTAGTCAGGCATTAGGGACATCCTAGTCATACACAATCAACTAAACAATACATAAAGACATCATCTCTTTGTAATAATTGTTCTATTGTATCTATCACATCTTCATTTATAATGTCTTCATCTAACACCTCAGTCATGCCCTTGTAACACCCTAGTCTGGCATTTGTGACATCCTAGTCATACACAATCAACTATATAATACATACAGACATCATATATTTGTAATAATTGTTCTATTGTATCTATCACACCTTCATTTATAATTTCTTCATCTAACTCTAACACCCCAGTCATGCCCTTGTAACATCCTAGTCAGGCATTTGTGACATCCTTGTCGTACACACTCAACTATATAATACATACAGACATCATATGTTGTAATAATTGTTCTATTGTATCTATCACACCTACATATATAAGGTCTACATCTAACACCCCAGTCATGCCCTCATAGCACCCTAGTCAGGCATTTGGGACATCCTAGTCACACACAATCAACTATACAATACATACAGACATCATATCATTGTAATAATTGTTCTATTGTATCTATCACACCTTCATTTATAATGTCTTCATCTTACACCCCAGTCATGCCCTTGTAACATCCTAGTCTGGCATTTGTGACATCCTAGTCATACACAATCAACTTTATAATACGTACAGACATCATATCTTTGTAATAATTGTTCTATTGTATCTATCACACCTTCGTTTATAATGTCTTCATCTAACACCCCAGTCATGCCCTTGTAACATCCTAGTCTGGCATTTGTGACATCCTAGTCATACACAATCAACTTTATAATACATACAGACATCATATCTTTGTAATAATTGTTCTATTGTATCTATCACACCTACATATATAAGGTCTACATCTAACACATCATATCTTTGTAATAATTGTTCTATTGTATCTATCATACCTTCATTTATAATGTCTTCATCTAACACCCCAGTCATGCCCTTCTAACACCCTAGTCTGGCATTTGTGACATCCTAGTCATACACAATCAACTTTATAATACATACAGACAACATATCTTTGTAATAATTGTTCTATTGTATCTATCACACCTCCATTTAAAATGTCTTCATCTAACACCCCAGTCATGCCCTTGTAACCTTGTAACACCCTAGTCAGGCATTTGTGACATCCTAGTCATACACAATCAACTATACAATACAAACAGATATCATATCTTTGTAATAATTGTTCTATTGCATCTATCACACCTTCATTTTTAATGTCTTCATCTAACACCCTAGTCATGCCCTTGTAACATCCTAGTCTGGCATTTGTGACATCCTAGTCATACACAATCAACTTTATAATACATACAGACAACATATCTTTGTAATAATTGTTCTACTGTATCTATCAAACCTACATATATAATGTCCTATCTAAATCCCATGTCATGCCCTTGTAACACCCTAGTCAGGCATTTATGACATTCTAGTCATACACAATCAACTATATAATACATACAGACAACATATCTTTGTAACAATTGTTTTACTGTATCTATCACACCTACATGTATAAGGTCTACATCTAACACCCCAGTCATGCCCTCATAGCACCCTAGTCAGGCATTTGCGACATTCTAGTCATACACAATCAACTATATAATACATTCAGAGACATCATATCTTTGTAATAATTGTTCTATTGTATCTATCACACCTTCATTTATAATGTCTTCATCTAACACCTCAGTCATGCCCTTCTAACACCCTAGTCTGGCATTTGTGACATCCTAGTCATACACAATCAACTATATAATACATACAGACATCATATCTTTGTAATAATTGTTCTACTGTATCTATCACACCTGCATGTATAAGGTCTACATCTAACACCCCAGTCATGCCCTCATAGCACCCTAGTCAGGCAGTTGGGACATCCTAGTCATACACAATCAACTATACAATAGTTACAGACATCATATCTTTGTAATAATTGTTCTATTGTATCTATCATATCTTCATTTATAATGTCTTCATCTAACACCTCAGTCATGCCCTTGTAACGCCCTAGTCTGGCATTTGTGACATCCTAGTCATACACAATCAACTATATAATACATACAGACATCATATCTTGTAATAATTGTTCAATTGTATCTATCACACCTACATATATAAGGTCTACATCTAACACCCCAGTCATGCCCTCATAGCACCCTAGTCAGGCATTTGGGACATCCGAGTCATACACAATCAACTATACAATACATACAGACATCATATCATTGTAATAATTGTTCTATTGTATCTATCACACCTTTATTTATAATGTCCTTACTTACACCCCAGTCATGCCCTTGTAACATCCTAGTCTGGCATTTGTGACATCCTAGTCATACACAATCAACTTTATAATACGTACAGACATCATATCATTGTAATAATTGTTCTATTGTATCTATCACACCTACATATATAAGGTCTACATCTAACACCCCAGTCATGCCCTCATAGCGCACCCTAGTCAGGCATTAGGGACATCCTAGTCATACACAATCAACTAAACAATACATAAAGACATCATCTCTTTGTAATAATTGTTCTATTGTATCTATCACATCTTCATTTATAATGTCTTCATCTAACACCTCAGTCATGCCCTTGTAACACCCTAGTCTGGCATTTGTGACATCCTAGTCATACACAATCAACTATATAATACATACAGACATCATATATTTGTAATAATTGTTCTATTGTATCTATCACACCTTCATTTATAATTTCTTCATCTAACTCTAACACCCCAGTCATGCCCTTGTAACATCCTAGTCAGGCATTTGTGACATCCTTGTCGTACACACTCAACTATATAATACATACAGACATCATATATTGTAATAATTGTTCTATTGTATCTATCAAACCTACATATATAAGGTCTACATCTAACACCCCAGTCATGCCCTCATAGCACCCTAGTCAGGCATTTGGGACATCCTAGTCATACACAATCAACTATACAATACATACAGACATCATATCATTGTAATAATTGTTCTATTGTATCTATCACACCTTCATTTATAATGTCTTCATCTAACACCCCAGTCATGCCCTTGTAGCATCCTAGTCTGGCATTTGTGACATCCTAGTCATACACAATCAACTTTATAATACGTACAGACATCATATCTTTATAATAAATGCTATATTGTATCTTTCACACCTTTATATATAATGTCCTATCTAACACCCATGTCATGCCCTTGTAACACCTTAGTCAGGCATTTATGACATTCTAGTCATACACAATCAACTATATAATACAAACAGACAACATATCTTTGTAATAATTGTTCTTCTGTATCTATCACACCTTCATTTATAATGTCTTCATCTAACACCCCATTCACGCCCTTGTAACCCCCTTGTCTGGCATTTGTGACATCCTAGCCATACACAATCAACTTTATAATACATACAGACATCATATCTTTGTAATAATTGTTCTATTGTATCTATCACACCTTCATTTATAATGTCTTCATCTAACATCCCAGTCATGCCCTCGTAACACCCTAGTCTGGCATTTGTGACATCCTAGTCATACACAATCAACTTTATAATACGTTCAGACATCATATCTTTATTGTAAATGCTCTATTGTATCCATCACACCTTTATATATAATGACCTATCTAACACCCATGTCATGCCCTTGTAACACCCCAGTCAGGCATTTATGACATTCTAGTCATACACAATCAACTATATAATACAAACAGACAATATATCTTTGTAATAATTGTTCTACTGTATCTATCACACCTACATGTATAAGGTCTACATCTAACACCCCAGTCATGCCCTCATAGCACCCTAGTCAGGCAGTTGGGACATCCTAGTCATACACAATCAACTATACAATAATTACAGACATCATATCTTTGTAATAATTGTTCTATTGTATCTAGCACACCTTCATTTATAATGTCTTCATCTAACACCCCAGTCATGCCCTTGTAACATCCTATTACCAATTATGCATTACGGCAGATATGATCGAGTTTATTGACGTGACGTTCCCACAGAGTCCTTACTTATATGCCATTAATGGTATGCTGATTTTTTCAGTACATTAAGACACCATAAAGTGTTGCTTTGACATGCAATGATTGTCACTTTATTTGAACTTAAAACAAAAGAGCTGTGTCTGCTTGAAATTGAGGAATTAACATAGCAAGCAATGGGGCCATGAATTAGTGGTGTACTTCCTATTACAGAGAATCATCAGAAATTCAATTTTTAGAAGTTTTACCTATTCCAATGAAAATTGGTCATATTTGATGTCAGTAATCATGATTAATCAACCTTTGGGGATGAACAATTCTGTTTATGCCAAATTTCAGCTCTTAAATTGACACAATAAGGTATTTTAGCCTTTAATGGTCATACAACATGCATGCAGTTAAGACTTGTCACCCCAAGTTCTTATTTTTGCATTATTTGGGATTTAAATCAATAAAACATGCATATTATGACTTGTTTATTGTAAAAAAAATAGCTCTTGGTCAAATAATCCAATGATTTTTCAAGTTTTATTGGTTTTCTTATGGTAGCCTTTAATTTACAATCTAGGCAATTAGTATATATACTCATATAAGAATTCCAAAATCTCACTGTACATGCAATTTTGAACCAGTTTTGCATGTTATCCAGCTGAGGGATATATAAATTGCTCTTAATAATCTATATTGTACCACAGAAGTTTGGTTTGTACCAAAAATGTCCCTTTTCTAATTTGAAGAAAAAAGGGGGGACAATATTCTCAATTATGTCTTAGGTTTGGACTTTCAAAATATGTAGAATATTTAGGCAATTTTGATATCAAATGAAAGCTGAATGACTGGTGATCATTGTTGAACACTTTTTGACTTATAATTTTTAATAATAAAAAAAATTGCATGAAATTTAAAAAAGAGGGTACATTTTGCCTGTTTGTCAGATCTGAAGTACCTATTTGCGTTCAGTTAAACTGGGTCAGTTTCAATAATGTATAATCTGCTTGATATCATATATGAAATAACTTGGAAACATCTTTTGAAACAAGAAAACCTTGCAAATTAAAGAATAAGACGGGGGAAAAAAATTTTAAAAAATTGTTCAGAGAATAATTGACTGAGGTCTAATTCCACCAAAATTCACTTAAGATAAAAAAAAAATGATAAAGTATGACTGGTACCAGAAGATACCTTATCTCATATTGATTTTAAAAATACAATGTTTAAAGGGTTTTAGCTACAAGAAATATAATAAAGCAAGATATAGTTATTTTTGGCCAAGTTCATTCATAGTCAAACAGTGAAATAATACGCTTTTAGTGGCAAGTTTGCTTCAATTTTGACAAAATAAGCTCAGAAACATTGCTGATGAACTATATTCACTTGCAAGTTTAGATACTCTTCATTACAGATTCTTGGGTTGTTTGGAGGAAGGTTCAAACCCATTTTTCTATGATTCAGTGTTGAACTAGTAAATTGGTTACGTCTACAAAAAACACAGAATGAACATTTTTGTCTGTTCCTTGAATAAATGTAGGTGAAAAACTGTTGAAATGGGTGCAATTTGGGTACCCTCATTTTAACCCATTACTTCATTTAAAATAAAGTACTGATAGTTAATTTCATATAAAATAATACTTATTTCGTTTATCATACTTATATCTTTTAGCAGTCCGAGTTTGTGATAGTTTGAGTCTGTTATAGACCAAGTTTGTGAAGCCGACTTTGTAATAGGCCGAGTTTGTTTTGGGCCGAGATATCTGGTAGTCCGAGTTGTGTCAGTACCTCCTCAGAACCCTGCGTTATTTATAGTAAAAACAACCATACCTTGTCAATACTAAATTTTCTAAGAAAACTTTGTAACGGTACCTCCTCAGAACCAACCGTTATTTATAGTAAAAACAACCATACCTTGTCAATACTAAATTTTCTAAGAAAACTTTGTAACGGTACCTCCTCAGAACCAACCTTTATTTACAGTATAAACAACCATACCTTGTCAGAACTAAATTTACTAAGAAAACTTTGTGTCGGTACCTCCTCAGAACCCACGTTTATTTATAGCTAAAACAACCATACCTTGTCAGAACTACATTTTCTGAGTAAACTGAGTGTCGGTACCTCCTCAGAACCAACCTTTATTTACAGTTAAAACAACCATACCCTGTCAGAACCAAACTTTTCAAAGTAAACTGAGTGTGGGTACCTCCTCAGAACCCACGTTTATTTACAGTAAAAACAACAATACCTTGTCAGAACTAAATTTTTTAAGAAAACTTTGTTACGGTACCTCCTCAGAACCCACGTTTATTTACAGTAAAAACAACAATACCTTGTCAGAACTAAATTTCCTAAGAAAACTTTGTGTCGGTACCTCCTCAGAACCCATGTTTATTTATAGCTAAAACAACCATACCTTGTCAGAACTAAATTTACTAAGAAAACTTTGTGTCGGTACCTCCTCAGAACCCACCGTTATTTATAGTAAAAACAACCATACCTTGTCAATACTAAATTTTCTAAGAAAACTTTGTAACGGTACCTCCTCAGAACCAACCGTTATTTATAGTAAAAACAACCATACCTTGTCAATACTAAATTTTCTAAGAAAACTTTGTAACGGTACCTCCTCAGAACCAACCTTTATTTACAGTATAAATAACCATACCTTGTCAGAACTAAATTTACTAAGAAAACTTTGTGTCGGTACCTCCTCAGAACCAACCTTTATTTACAGTAAAAACAACCATACCTTGTCATAACTAAATTTTCTAAGAAAACTTTGTGTCGGTACCTCCTCAGAACCAACCTTTAATTACATTACAAACAACCATACCTTGTCAGAACTAAATTTACTAAGAAAACTTTGTGTCGGTACCTCCTCAGAACCCACCTTTATTTACAGTAAAAACAACAATACCTTCATGACCTTGTCAGAACTAAATTTTCTAAGAATACTTTGTGTCGGTACCTCCTCAGAACCAACCTTTAATTACATTACAAACAACCATACCTTGTCAGAACTAAATTTTCTGAGTTAACCGAGTGTCGGTACCTCCTCAGAACCAACCGTTATTTATAGTAAAAACAACCATACCTTGTCAATACTAAATTTTCTAAGAAAACTTTGTAACGGTACCTCCTCAGAACCAACCTTTATTTACAGTATAAACAACCATACCTTGTCAGAACTAAATTTTCTAAGAAAACTTTGTGTCGGTACCTCCTCAGAACCCACGTTTATTTATAGATAAAACAACCATACCTTGTCAGAACTAAATTTCTAAAGAAAACTTTGTGTCGGTACCTCCTCAGAACCAACCTTTATTTACAGTAAAAACAACCATACCCTGTCAGAACCAAACTTTTTAAAGTAAACTGAGTGTCGGTTCCTCCTCAGAACCCACGTTTATTTACAGTAAAAACAACAATACCTTGTCAGAACTAAATTTTCTAAGAAAACTTTGTGTCGGTACCTCCTCAGAACCCATGTTTATTTATAGCTAAAACAACCATACCTTGTCAGAACTAAATTTACTAAGAAAACTTTGTGTCAGTACCTCCTCAGAACCAACCTTTATTTACAGTAAAAACAACCATACCTTGTCAGAACTAAATTTTCTAAGAAAACTTTGTGTCGGTACCTCCTCAGAACCCACGTTTATTTATAGCTAAAACAACTATACCTTGTCAGAACTAAATTTCTAAGTAAACTGAATGTCGTTACCTTCTCAGAACCCACGTTTATTTATAGCTAAAACAACCATACCTTGTCAGAACTAAATTTACTAAGAAAACTTTGTGTCGGTACCTCCTCAGAACCAACCTTTATTTACAGTAAAAACAACCATACCTGGTCAGAACACAAATGGTGTCCCTGTTTGCATATAATATAACTGAAAAACAGTATAAGTGACGCTACCATATTTCGTACTTGATCAGAGTTATGGGGTTATAAGCACTGTGTATAAGTTTCATAACAGTCTGGTTGAGGCAAACGTAAGTTGGATAACGGGAATGAAAATTTCAACAATTTTTCCATTTATAATTGGGCACAACTCTAGAAAGGTAAAGTGACGCCACCCACATTCAATCTCTAACTGTGATTTGTAGTTATAAGCATTGTGTATAAGTTTCATAACATTTGGTTGGGGCAAACTAAAGTTGGAGAACGGAAACCAATTCAGGGAGATACGGAGTACGGATGTACGGACGTACGGGCGGACGTACAGACTGACAAGGGTAAAACTAAATGGCGACCGGGGGCTTAAAAATATATAAAAGTAACCTTTTCAGTACCAATAATATGTATATACATTCTTTATGTACCAGTCTTAATTCTGGCGAACGTCCTTAGACACAACTTGTATATATAGTTCTTTATACCTTGTAAGAATCATGATTTTTTTTTAAATTATGATATAAAGGACGTCACCTATCCAGAACTAAACATAAATTACTAAATATTAATTTTAACCAATACCTTGTCAGAATTAAGTTGTGAAGTAATAATATAAGTAATTCAAATGCAACCATTTTTACAGGAAAGTATACACCCTATAAGAACCTACTTAATTCTGTATTTAAAATTAAAATATAGGATAAAACGTCCTTAGAACTAATTCAACAAAACCTTTTCCAGTGCCATAACTAGCCTGTTTTAAAAGTGAGGCAAAATAATTTTCGGCGAGGGGTCTGGGGGCCGCTGCTCATGGCCCCCAGAAGCTCCGAGAAAAATCACGCAAAATCGTGCATTCTGAACGTTTCCCGGATTCTTTTTTACATTGAAACACAATTAATTTTTATCTATTTATTTTTTTTTGACAATATTCTGGTCTCACAGCAAATATATAGATTCATTGTAAAACATTTCGGCGAGGGGTCTGGGGTGGCCGCTGCTCAAGGCCCCCAGAAGCTCCGAGAAAAATCACGCAAAATCGTGCATTCTGAGCGTTTCCCGGATTCTATTTTACATTGAAACGCAATTAATTTTTATCTATTTTATTTTTGACAATATTCTTGTCTCAAAGCAATTATATAGATTCGTTGTAATTTAAGACTTTTAGGTTTTAGGGACAACATTTAAAGACCGATATGTAGGATAATGCAAAAATCGTAATTCTCATGATCATTAATACCGGATCTGCCTGTATTGTCTTTAGACTTTGGTGATTTTTTTATGACTTGATTTAAATATAGTGACATTGCAGTATTATGCTTTAAGTACTAGTAATGCTTGAGTCGACACTAGGGATCATCTTGACCTTGTTTTATGGTATCATTGATTCTTTCATTGTTGAAGACCCTTCAGCGACTATCAAGATGAAGAACAGAAATAAAAACCCTGACCATTGATAATATGTATTTTTTTCTATGCATTGACTGTGTCCCGTGCACGTTTACACCATTTTCCTTTATTTTCTGTTAAAAGGTTTGAGCACGACTTAAAGCAAGTTTAACTCTTCGATGTAAAAGCATGTCAGCTATCTAGTTTTATCTACAAAAAAAGAGCTAGTTTTGTATTCTTTGATATTAAGTTCAATTCTCCACGAAGAAACGACCAATTTTTTTGTTTCCAGTAGCATCGTATCTTCTTAAAATATTTTCTCGCACAATGTCTGGACATCGGTGGACATGCAACTTTGCCAAACCACTCATTTACAAATGAAAATCAACATGTGTTGATGTGTGACGTCAGCGACGTAAGCTTTGTTAATGTAGCAAATCAAGTCACCGTCCCGCAAACCAGCTTTTCCAGCAACGCTCTTGGGAGATACCTATAATTAAAGATCTAATAATATAACGTATACAAGTATTAAACTATAATAGACTTTTGATATTAATACCATTAATACTCATCGTTGAAATTAAAGGGCGTCTCCGTATGGATGAATACATATAGATCAAATATTTTTTTTATTGATTACTGGGTACTTTTTACATAAGAGAAATATTCAGCTACAATAATTATGGGATATGACTATAACAACTATAATATAGGTCACAATTTATTTAAAAAAAGGAGCGACAAACACCTCGTTATCATTTAATCAGACCAAGGAGGTTATATGTCTCATATAACCTCCTTAATCACTGAGACAAACAAACGAAACTGATAATTATAATCTAAGACTACTGTGATTACAATATATATATATATAATATATATTATGTTGTGTTTATTTGTGGTCATTCAGGTCACAATTGTTTGTCGGTATTTAGCTAACAAGTGCTGCGCATGACTTTTAAATGGTTCTGGGGACGTATTCCGGTGCTGCATTCGAACGGTTCTGTGACCGTACCGGCTGCCGTATATTGATGAGTTGAGAACAATTATCCTCGGCACAACATGGCGTCATCCTCGAAACCTAAACGCAAACGCAAACGGCACAGCTCAAATTCAGAAGATGATCCACTGTGGACAAAAAGATCAGATGGCGATTATTATTCCGCATCAAGCGATAAGAAGAAGAAATTAACTGCACTGAGTAGTTACATTCCGCGTGAAACAAGTGATTGGACGATGAGCGAACTAGAAAATCTTCAGATTATAGTCGCCGTCAGCTGAAATTCGTAGCGGTTATCGGTAAAAATAATCTAAACTATCAATCGCGTTCACTCGAGATATAGTTTTTCACATTCCATTCATAAATCGCAAAAAGAAAAACCACTACTGACCTACCTTTTAAGTGATCACACTGTAATAATCCTGACCTTCACATTTTCCAGAATATTTTCCATTGTAATTCCGCCATCTTCGTTTCTATGAGGATCATTTGTTTACATATGACATTCGTCACTGTACGCAGTTTCCTGAAATGTTCCTTTCATTGATGTGATAAGGTTTCCCGCGCTTTATGCAAATTTTATGAAATTGAACTCCACGGAAACACTTCCGGTAAAAACAATGGCTGATTCCACCATTAAAAATCGTCTATGAAAAGTGAAGGTCAGGATTATTACAGTGCGATCACTTAAAAGGTAGGTCAGTAGTGGTTTTTCTTTTTGCGATTTATGAATGGAATGTGAAAAACTATATCTCGAGTGAACGCGATTGATAGTTTATATTATTTTTACCGATAACCGCTACGAATTTCAGCTGACGGCGACTATAATTGGAACTGGATCGACCCATCCACGAAGAGCATTGATGAATTTTTCGACATGTTTTCAAATATAAATGCAGATTTGCCACCCCTCGATGCAGATTTAATCAAGATGATGGATTATTTGAATGCTAACTTGACATTTGACACAAGTGTCAAAGAACTTGAACAGGAAAATCATGTTAAAGTTAGAGAATATCTTGTTAAAAACTTTCTTCCCAAAGTTGATGCTGATTCAGATGAACACCATGATGATGAAGAGTTGATGAAAACTGTGGGTAGTAGTTCCAGGTAAAATTAAAATTACCATCTTTTCATTCACTACTGCAATGTCAGTCAGGTACTTTTCAAGTTCTTGTAGCTTCATGTCAATCGGGCCCTTAGTCGATCCGCCCCAATATAAAAAAATATTTATAGGGAATAAAAATGAAGATACGATGCAGTCTGGTAACTCCGCCCATCTAAGGCTTTGATCGTGTATATTTCTTCTTTATTATATAAAAATTGCATCAAATTTGATTTGAATCTATTCACTGAAAACTCAATGTTACGTACATTTTTTACTATCTTATTTCCGCAATCATATATCTGAAAAGATTTGAAAATCAATCAGACAAATGGGTCACCTCTGTTTTCACAGAAGTGTTGTTGTCCGGTAAGTCCGTCCATGCGTAGTAAACATGTATGGATGACAGGTTTATCATCATGATCATATATTAACGAACTAGAACATGTAGAACTTAAGGAAATGATGTTTTATCATGTTTATAAATGGACCACTAAGAAAGGAACTTTAGATGAACAAAATAAAAAAATTCAAGCCAATATGATAAAGAAATTGTTGAAATAGAAAAATAAACCAAAAATATAAAAAAAACAGAAAATAAAGAAAAGTAAAAAATATGATTATAGATAAAGATAAGAATGTCAATAGCATGGTTAAAAGTATTTTCTTTAAAAAAATGCCCTCATTCAACATGTTCGGTATTCTGAATTGCAGTTACTTAGACACCATCATCCTTGTCAATGGGTTTAAAGTCTGTGCAGTATCATGAGTATATAGTGGTTTTAATATATAACCCAAAATTTTAATTTCAGAGTCAATATATTTTATTTTCAGTCTTTAAAATCGAAAAAAAAACACCAAAAAAACAGAAAGCTTGTGTCAAACTTTTCCATACATCATTGTACATATTTATTAAAGATAATGAGTCTTTAAGATTTTTAGCACACCTGGCCCGAAGGGCCAAGTGAGCTTTTCCCATCACTTTGCGTCCGGTGTCCGTCGTCCGTCGTCGTCGTCCGTCGTCTTCGTTAACTTTTACAAAAATCTTCTCCTCTGAAACTACTGGGCCAAATTAAACTAAACTTGGCCACTATCATCATTGGGGTATCTAGTTCAAAAAATGTGTCCGGTGACCCGGCCAACTAACCAAGATGGCCGCCATGGCTAAAAATAGAACATAGGGGTAAAATGCAGTTTTTGGCTTATAACTCAAAAACCAAAGCATTTAGAGCAAATCTGACACGTGGTAAAATTGTTTATCAGGTCAAGATCTATTTGGCCTGAAATTTTCAGATGAATAGGACAACCCGTTGTTGGGTTGCTGCCCCTGAATTGGGTAATTTTAAGGAAATTTTGCTGTTTTTGGTTATTATCTTGAATATTATTATAGATAGAGATAAACTGTAAACTACAATAATGTTCAGCTAAGTAAGATTTACAAAAAAGTCAACGTGACCGAAATGGTCAGTTGACCCCTTTAGGAGTTATTGCCCTTTTTAGTCAATTTTTAACCATTTTTCGTAAGTCTTAGTTATCTTTTACAAAAATCTTCTCCTCTGAAACTACTGGGACAAATTAATCCAAACTTGGTCATAATCATCATTGGGGTATCTAGTTTAAAAAATGTGTCCGGTGACCCGGCCAACCAACCAAGATGGCCGCCATGGCTAAAAATAGAACATAGGGGTAAAATGCAGTTTTTGGCTTATAACTCAAAAACCAAAGCATTTAGAACAAATCTGACAGGAAGTAAAATTGTTGATCAGGTCACGATTTATCTGCCCTGGAATTTTCAGATGAATCGGATAATCGGTTGTTAGGTTGCTGCTACTGAATTAGTAATTTTGAGGAAATTTTGCTGTTTTTTTTGTTATCTTGAATATTATTATAGATAGAGATAAACTGTAAACAGCAATAATGTACAGCAAAGTAAGAACTAAAAATAAGTCACTATGACCAAAATAGTCAATTGACCACCTAAGGAGTTATTGCCCTTCATAGTCAATTTTTAACAATTTTCTAAAAATTTGAAGATTTTCAATAACATTTTCCACAGAAAGTACTGTTATAGATCGAGATAATTGTAAGCAGCAAGAATGTTTAGTAAAGTAAGATCTACAAACACATCACCATCACCAAAACACAATTTTGTCATGAATCCATCTGTGTCCATTGTGTAATATTCACATAGGCCAAGGTGAGCGACACAGGCTCTTTAGAGCCTCTAGTTTTTATTATTTTGCCTTATATTAAATGGCATTGTCTCCCTTTTTAGCTCACCGGAGCCCAAAGGGCCCCATGTGAGCTTATGCCATCACTTGGCGTCCTTCGTCGTCTGTTGTCATAAACTATTTCAAAAATCTTCTTCTCTGAAACTCCGAAGTTTTGATCCATCGTCAAACATGGCCACCATGGCTACAAATAGAACATAGGGGTCAAATGCAGTTTTTAGCTTATATCTTAAAAACTAAAGCTTTTAGAGCAAATCTGACATGGGGTTAAATTGTTCAATTTGTCAAGATCTATCAGCCATGAAATTATCAGACGAATCGAGCAACCCATTGTTGGGTTTCTGCCACCAAATTGGTAGTTTTAACAAAATTTTGCAGTTTTTAGCTCACCTGGCCCAAAGGGCCAAGTGAGTTTTTCCCATCACTTGGTGTCCTGCGTCCGTCGTCTGTCGTCCGTCGTCGTCGTCGTCCGTCGTTAACTTTTACAAAAATCTTCTCCTCTGAAACTACTGGGCCAAATAAAATCAAACTTGGCCACAATCATCATTGGGGTATCTAGTTTAAAATTTGTGTCCGGTGACCCGACCAATTAACCAAAATGGCCGCCATGGCTAAAAATAGAACATAGGGGTAAAATGCAGTTTTTGGCTGATAAATCAAAAACCGAAGCATTTAGAGCAAATCTGACATGGGGTAAATTTGTTTATCAGGTTAAGATCTACCTGCCCTGAAATTTTCAGATGAATTGGACAACTGGTTGTTGGGTTGCTGCCACTGAATTGATAATTTTAAGGAAATTTTGCTGTTTTTGGTTATTATCTTGAATATTATTATAGATAGAGATAAACTGTAAACTGCAAAAATGTTCAGCAAAGTAAGATTTACAAATAAGTCAACTGGACCAAAATGGTCAGTTGATCCCTTTAGAAGTTATTGCCCTTTAAAGTCAATTTTTAACCATTTTTCGTAAATCTATGTAATCTTTTACAAAAATCTTCTCCTCTGAAACTGCTGGGCCAAATTAAATGAAACTTAGCCACAATCATCATTGGGGTATTTAGATTAAAAATTGTGTCCGGTGACCCGACCAATCAACCAAAATGGCCGCCATGGCTAAAAATAGAACATAGGGGTAAAATGCAGTTTTTGGCTCATAACTCAAAAACCAAAGCATTTAGAGCAATTCTGATAGGGGTTGATATTGTTTATCAGGTCAAGAACTATCTGCTCTTAAATTTTCAGATGAATTGGACAACTGGTTAGTAGGTTGCCCCTGAATTGGTAATTTTAAGGAAATTTTGGCTTTTTTGTTATTATCTTGAATATTATTATAGATAGAGATAAACTGTAAACAGCAATAATTTTCAACAAAGTAAGACCTAAAAATAAGTCAACATGACCAAAATGGTCAATTGACCCCCTAAGGAGTTATTGCCCTTTATGGTAAATTTTAACAATTTTCATAAAATTTGTAAGTTTTTACTTACATTTTCCACTGAAACTACTGGGCCAAACCTAATTAATAGGGATAATTGTACGCAGCAAGATTGTTCAGTAAAGTAAGATCTACAAAACATCACCATCACCAAAACTCAATTTTGTCATGAATTCATCTGTGTCCTCTGTTGAATATTCACATAGACGAAGGTGAGCGACACAGGCTCTTTAGAGCCTCTAGTTTGTTATTATCTTGAATATTATTATAGATATATATAAGAAGAAGTCTTAAAAGCTGTACATGTATTTCATGCTTATCTTTGAAAAGCAGCAGGAAGAGTTGATATTCCTGCTGAGGTCCTGACAAACGTTATTAGAACTTCTAATAAAAGATCCAACTATAAAGACCTTGAATCAGGGCCGTAACTACAATGAGGCAGACGAGGCAATTGCTGGCAAAAAAAAATAATAAGGGAAAAAAAGAAAATGGAGAAAGTTAGGCATGCATGCAGAGGGTAGAACACATCCTTGCATTTTAACATCAAGAATTAAGTAATGCATACTTCGAATAGTAATTTATGTTGACGTGCAGCTTCTGTACTTTTATTTCAACGTAAGGTATCAATATCTCTGTATCTGATTACCATCGCCAGTAAACCGGCATTTGGTTCTGTAATTATTTATTTCCCGTGAAAATGAATTATTGATAATGGATATTTCCAACATTATCAGTCATGTTGTCAGTTCGCAAAGTAAATCAAAATTAAAATAGTTTGAATTCTTCACCTTGCTCAGTTAATATTATTAAAGAAGCATTCACAGATCACACATGAATACCTAAACACCCCACAATTTGTATGTAGTTCTCTTTCAAATAAAATGAAGATTTGAGGCATTTTCAAATGTTTTGCTGCAAACCTGGCTGCTATTCGAAAACAAAACATTTATTTTGGATGGATGGAGGATTTGTTTGGTTTAACGGCAAGTACATGAAGTAGGCTTTCTTTTAGCTATATATAGAGAGCAAGTTACAAAATGTATGTGATTATTCCATTCAAATGTTAAACGGACAGGACAAGACCTTGGCAGAATGACAATTTGATTGCTTGATACTTTGAATTTCCATGGAGTATTGTGGGAATACTTTGGGCTTGTGAAATAAAGACGGTCACACAATTAACCATGGTAAAGGTGACTAGAGAGTATTTAATTTGTATCATTATTGATTCGGGTGTAATAAAATTGAGAATGGAAATGTGGAATGTGTCAAAGAGACAACAACCCGACCGAAGAGCAGAAAACAGCCGAAGGCCACCAATGGGTCTTCAGTACAGCGAGAAAATCCCGAATCCGGAGGCGTGCTTCAGCTGGCCCCTAAACAATAATGTGTACTACATGTAGTTCAGTGATAATGGACGTCATACTATAAAACTCTGAAATATATAAATGAACTAAAAATTAAACATGTTTTTTGATATCTCAACCCTCCCCTATACCTCTAGCCAATGTACATTGTAAGAAAAACAAACACACAGCAATACGCACATGCATTTATCATGTTTATAGAATTAGCAAAAAAAATTAATTATTCAATTCAAAGAAAGTAGTCAGACGATGGGATAATAGTGGCACAAGAAAGGTCAAACTAGCATTCACAGACAGTGACTAGGTTCCACTCTTTGCGCTTTATTAAAGTGTTATTGAAAATGTGTGTTATTTTTAATAAAACGTTGACCACACACACTTGTCCCGCATTTTCTACTATCAGACATATAACCTACTGTAAATTTTATATAATTGATGGTACAAAATTCGAGGCAAATATCTGTCAACCGGCTCTGATAGACTATTACAGTTCTTTATATGGTAAATATGAAACAAAACGATAAATATGATACAAACAACGGAGGTAACAAGATATATTTCGAACCATAAATTAATGTTACAATTTTCGGCCAGGGGGCCTCAATCGGCGGCTCCCGTTAAACCCCTGCCTCGTCTGTTCCCAAGGCCTAGTTACGGCCCTGTGAATTGTTTATTTAGAGCTAATTTCCTAATGCATGTAGAGCAAGACTTTCAGGTTAGCTTACTTACTTGCTTTGTTTGTATATTGTACAATTTTATTGGGATAACGTCCAATTAAATGTAAATATAATATATACAGGTTTAACTATGCCTATATATATTGTTTGAAGATGTCAAAGCTTGAGTTAAAAGTTTATACATTGTTATACAAACAAAGCAAGCAAGCCACCAAAGTTTTACTCTACAAGAATTAGGAAATTAGCTCTTAGTAAATTTTAATAGCTATGATTTTAATTGAATTAAGTGATTACGACCAGCCTTACTTTGGTTCACGATCATCAGACAATTGTTGAATAAACAAACCAATTACAAATGTATAGACTAATGATCATTATGGTAATTACATTATTATGTGTTCCAGTGGATTGTAAATATCTATTTATCTCTTCTATGTGTCGGAATTGAATATAAACTTTTCCCAATTGTATTCTGAGTTATCATGGAAAATAACTTCATATTCATATACTGATATCGATGCTGCTTAACAAATTGTACAAATCACACTGATTACTCATTTTTGTATCGATTTAAAGTAATTCATCTGAATGTTTCTCTAAACATGCTAAAGGTAATATTAGGCATCCTTCACTTACCTGCTGTCACTATTCATCGATACTTTTTACAAATTCCATTTATACTGATTCAGATATGTCACCAAATCCGCCGAAGTTAATTATTCATTATTATTTTATTATAGGGCCGGATCAACTAGGGGTGGATAATAATAACTTGTACAAGTAGTACCCCTGACTGAATGTGTCAAGTTTGCAGCATTCTAGACACTTCAGCACCGAGACAAATCGTCACCAGCATGGTGACAGACATTATGTTCTCAACAACTTTGCTTTATATTTTAAAAATCACATTTTTCTAATACTGGATGTTGACTTGACAATGGTAAAACATGGACCAGAGACGGATATGTTAAATCTGTGTACGTTTTCAAAGCACGATTGCTTTTAAGAAGTTCTTCACAGTTATTTCTTCAGGAAAATACTCTAAATGAATGTAAGATAAAGGTATCAGTGATAATTTTAGCATTTTGGAAAATTTGTATGCATAATTAAACCTCACAGCTGTAAAACTGTCAGACAACTTCTTATGGGAGTTATTACCCTTACACATGGAAATGACAAATGTTACCATTTTTTTTCCATTTTTATACGACCGCAAACAAATTTTTGTGGTCGTATATTGGTATGAAGTTGGCGTCGTCGTCGTTGTCGTCGTCGTCAGAAGACACATTGGTTTTCGCACTCTAACTTTAATTTAAGTGAATAGATCTCTATGAAATTTTACCATAAGGTTCAATACCACAACAGAAAGGTTGGGATTGATTTTGGGGATAATGGTACCAACAGTTAAGGAATTAGGGGTCAAAAAGGGGACAAAAAAAAACTTCCAGACATAACTTGTGTGTTAGTGTATGGATCTCTCTGACATTGTACCACAAGGTTCCATATCACAAAGGGAATGCTGGGATTGATTATGGGGGTAATTGCCTCAAAATTTTAGGAATTAGGGGCCAAAAAAGGGGCAAAAACAAGCATTTTTCTAGTTTCATGACAATAACTTGTGTGTAAGTGTATGTATCTTTCTGAAATTGTACTACAAGGTTCCATATCACAACACTACAAGGTTCCATATCACAACACTACAAGGTTCCATATCACAAAGGGAGAGCTGAAAATGAGTTTGGGGGTAATTGCCCACAACGTTTAGGAATAAGGGGCCAAAAATAAGAATTTTTCTAGTTTCCAGACAATAACTTGTGTTCAAGTGTATGGATCTCTCTGAAATTGTACTGCAATGTACCATACCACAAAGGGAAGGCTGGGATTGATTATGGGGTAATTGCCTAAACATATTAGGAATTAGGGGCCAAAAAGGGGCAAAAAACAAGCATTTTTCTAGTTTTAGGACAATTACTTGTGCGTAAGTGTATGGATCTTTATGAAATTGTACTACAAGGTTCCATATCACAAAGGGAAAGCTTGGTTTGAGTTTGGGGGTAATTGCCCTGAACGTTTAGGAATTTTGGGCCAAAAAGGGGCCTAAAAACAAGCATTTTTCTACTTTCAAGACAATAACTTGTGTTCAAGTGTATATATGGATCTCTCTGAAATTGTACTGCAAGGTACCATACCACAAAGGGAAGGCTGAGATTGAGTTTGGGGGTGATGAATCATAAGGGGGTTCAAAAAATTTGGGGGAGGGATTTTTTTTTCCTTTTTTTCCATTTTTTTTCTTTAAAATTTTCCATTTTAAATTGGTTATTTCTGATTTATATATAAAAGCAAATAATAATGATATGGTTTGAATAGGCAAATTAAAAATATTTTTAAGTTCTTAGACCACATTCATTCTGTGTCAGAAACCTATGCTGTGTCAAATATTTAATCACAATCCAAATTCAGTGCTGTATCAAGCTTATAATGAATGTTGTGTCCATACTTGCCCCAACTGTTCAGGGTTCGACCTCTGTGGTCGTTTCAAGCTGCACCCAGCGGAGCATTTTATTTACATTTATAAGTTTTCATTATTTACCGGCCCTCATTAAAATTCAAATATCTGTAATTGGGAGATATCTGTATTGTATTTTAAGCTTGGCCTTCGTGAAACGTAGATTTGACTGTCACAAATTGAGTTTACCTAGCAACGAAATACAATACAGATATCTCCATTCTAATGCAACATCTTAAAATAAATTCCATTTGATAAATATTTTGGCTTACTTCCCAAAGTTGGTTTCCGTCCTCTAACTTTAGTTTGCCTCAACCAAATGTTATAAAACTTCTACAAAAGGCTTATTACCACAAAACACAGATCAAGTTTAAATTTCAGTGGCGTCACTTAAACCGTTCTAGAGTTATGCCCCTTTACAAATGGAAAAATTGCTGAATTTTTCATTCCCGCTCTCTAGTTTAGGAGGGGCCTCAGTGGCCGAGTGGTCTAAGTAGTTACTACTGTAATCACTAGCCAGTCAACACTGAGGTTGTGAGTTCGAACCCCGCTTGTGCGGGTGCACTGGACTCCAATCTAAATTGACTAGGATTGTCAGTTTTCCTATCACAGGTCGGTGGTTTTCTCCTGGCACTCCGGCTCCCTCCACCAATAAAAATTGGCCCAAAAGCGGTGCTTAAAAGTGGCGTTAAAACACCAAAAATCAAATCAAATCTAGTTTAGGTTGCCTCAACCAAATGTTATGAAACTTATTCACAATGCTTATTACCACAAAACACAGATCAAGTTTGAGTTTCGGTAGTGTCACTTTTACTGTTCTAGAGTTATGCCCCTTTACAAATGGAAAAAATACTAGTTTTCATTTCCATTCCCTAACTAAAGTTAGCCTCAACCAAATGTTATGAAACTTATACACAATGCTTAATACCACAAAATACAGATCAAGTTTGAATTTTGGTGGTGTCACTTTTACTGTTCTAAAGTTATGCCCCTTTACAAATGGAATAATTGCTGAATTTTTTGTTTCCGTTCTCTACCTTCAGCTTGCCTCAACGAAATGTTATAAAACTTATACACAATACATATAACCACAAAACTCAGATCAAGTACAAATTTGAGTAGCGTCACTTTTACTGTTCTTCAGTTATGTCCCTTTCAAGGTTACCGCTGGCGTTCACCATTTTCGCATTTTGCAAAAAAATAAAAATTGTGGCGATTAAAATTCATCATTTGCGAAAGAATTTGGCGAAAGAAATATATATAATGATTTGATTTCATCCATTTTATTTATTTTTCGTTTTGGCGACGCACGTGTTTCAAGCATATTTTTACGTCTCAACTTTTTCATTTACGATGGTCCGGAAAAGAAAACTGTCGTTATGAAGAAATATATTCAACAGGTTGGGAACAACTCCTCAAATAAGTAACCCTTCAATGTAATGACTATCCCTTAAATCAGGGATCAATTTCAAGTGATAAAAAAAAAATGTTTTGTTGTAAAAACCACTTTTTAGTACAAAAGGGCACATATTCATATCATTTGAAGAAACTTTTCCCAAAGAACTATACAACTATCTGGTATTATATGGTCAAAACATGTCCAAGAATTTTGTAATATTCCTGGACTTATACATCATGTACATGTATCTTCTTTATTTTAAAAAATAAGTGGACCCCTCTTTAAGAAAAGTTGTTCCAAATATAATGAATTTTTCCCCGTTTAAGTTAAAAAAAAGCTAAATTTTTCTTTTTACTTTTCTACAACAGCAAAATGATCCCTTGTCTGAGGGACAGTCCCTTATTTAAGGGATATCCCACATTTGGAGGGTTGTTCCAAACCTGTTGAAAAGTAAGAAAAGTCTCTGCCTTTAGTCTTTATCCTTCAACTGGAAGGGAAATGTATATCCGATAAACTTTTGAAGTCAAAATTATGATGTCTATATTGCTATTTTTATAGTATCTTTTAAAAAGTAAATGGGGGGGGGGGGGGGGGGTTAGAAAGAAGGAACATTTTAAACGAAAAATATATTTATGTAAGTTGGCGAAAAAAATAATTGACTCGGGGAAACCCTGCCCTTTATAACTTTATATGATATGCTAGCGGGGGCATCATCTGTGTCCCATAGACATATTCCCCATTTATTTGATTTTGCATATATATATGTACAGGTACGACTCAAATAGACACCAAGTCTGACTTAATAATAGATTATAGAACAAGTTTCCAAATCGACAGCAGATTCTATGCACCTCTAATCAGTGTCCAGTTCTTATATAAATAATTAGGATTTTTTTTCAGAGTTATGATACATCATATTGAAGCTGGAAGACATGACTTTCAAAATGACCTAAAAGAAATACTTCGTGATTTGTTGTTGACTTCTAGAACAGTGGAAGAAATGAGGTTCACAACAATGCTGGAGAAGTTTTGCAGAATGTGTAACCTAAAGGGAAGGTAAATTCTTTAAAAAATATGGTGAAAATAAATTTTGACCATTACTATCATGACTATTGACAAGACTGTTTCTTTAACCACTTTGTGCTTAACCTTAACATACTGCAGAATGAGGACTGACTTTTCAGGGTTTTTTTCACATTGCTGGACTATTGTGTTACAATACATGTACATACATGTAAAACCAGTAAGATATTGTTTTTTTTAAATTGAGAATAGCAGCTAAGATTCCTTACGAACATCTTGCTACAACAAGAAATGAAACAACATGAGCAAGCTTAATTAGTGGAATGAAAATGTTATTTCTTTAAAATTTTGAAATTCAGACAGACATGATACAATGTATATGTAACACTTCCAAAAGTGTCAATCTCCCCAACAATGCCCAAACATGTCCTCAAAATCCTAAATGATCCAAACGTGTTCAATTATTATTATTTGCAAAGCGTGTCCGCTTTAAAACACCAGAACATCTCAAAACTTTTAGCAATAATATGTCCTCAGTAAAGGCAATAACTTTTATGGCAATTTAATAATTTTTGAAAACATGATTAAAGACGTCTGGTTTTGGTTGCAGGATTCTAAAACAGATCAAACGACATCTGGAGGAAATAAAGGTATTCTGTTTGGTAAAGACCAATGCCCAAGACATGGAACATTATCCTGTCTATCCACAGTGAAAGATGATATCAATGACTTCTGCTTTCAAATAGACACCAGATAAGAATAAGAATGGCACAATAAAAATGCGTTTTGCTTGCAGTGGTTTTATTGATTCAGCCATGCTAAGTTGAAGACATATCATGAAACTTATAATGTGTTTTTATGATTTGTGGAATCTTTCTACACCATTTTAATCATGTTAATCATCAACTGCCAACTTTTGACATTTTATTTGCCCTTGAATTTAGAAAAGATTGGACGAACAACCCTTTTATTTTAGATATACACTTGCATATAGTTCCTTTGTAAATCAAAATTTATAATGATTTACTATTTATGAATTATTTTGAAAAAGTATTTTTACATCAATTGAATCAGTTGATAAGAATTTTGTTTTATATAAGTATCTTATGCTTGTGTAAGTTGTTATTCAACGAAATTTGGGTCAACATGTGTATTAATAGATCTAAGTTGATTCCCACACTTTTTTGAAATGGTATAACTCCAATTCTTTCAATTGGCAAGTAAGAGTCAGTATGATTATCAAATGTCATGATTTTCAAATAATTACACTCAAAGGTGTAAGTATTAATTGGAAACAACCCCAGTCTTAATTCACCACAGTTAATATCTCATGACCTGTTGTACCACCATTTATTAAAAAAAAATCTGACAGAGTCTAAAATTGACATATCAATATATAAATATATCAATATTTGCATCAATATTGTGAAATTCCCTACATTTGGACAATTACACAGAAATTTTATAGTAAGATTGGAAATGAAAAGAGAAAAAAAAAGTATGGTTAGAAGAATATCAGACTAGCTATGAATATGGCTGGATCACAACATTGACAATGCTTTGATTAGCATAAGTTTGTGCAACGCGGTTTGTTAATTTGCAACGCATAATTTAACTCTTGGTTGCTTAGTGGCAAATATGTCATGCATACTTAGAATGAACATAAAAATTGTAATTGATTAGTTTTGTACAGTTAAATTTATCGTTTATTAATTATAAGTGAACTTTTTTTGCACAAATATACCCCAGTGATGCCAAACGTTAAATATCTTAATAATATAGGAGGGTATCGCATGGCCTGCTTCCTACATAAATGGTATCTGGGCTATTATCATGATTATATAGTTACTGTCCCATTTTAACAACAACAAAACAAAACTACTGTTCCTTTATTAATATTGATTGGATTTGTAAACAACATATATGTGAATACGAATCAATATTTAATAATGCTCGACAGGTTTAAGTGATTTAAAAATATTGACACGATAAGCATTCATAAACAATGGATGTTTTCACTTCATATAGACACATTTTGGTGTGTTTTTTAAGTGGACAACAACAACAACAACAACAACAATACTTTATTTTAAGAGGGTTACACAGTTAGCTATATAACTAATCTTCCCTGAGGCCCTCATCATGAGAAATCAAACAAAATGCAAACATATACATTGCATACATTAGTATAAAAAGTCAAGTATGATAATAATGTTTAATACAACTTGATAAAATGTGATGAAAAAAATAAACATGATGACATGATCAGTTTTTAATATTATTGATATAGCTAGGTTGATTTCAATAAATGATCTGTTATTTTGTATTTGAAAGAATTAACATTTGTAATATTTCTTAACGGTATTGGCAAATTATTCCACAAGAATGGTCCAGAATACATAAAAGATTTTTTGAACAATTCTGTTTTTGGTTTAGGGAGTATGAGGTTTCCTTGAACAGCATTTCTCAAGGGGTATGGATTTCTGTCTGAAACATAATGAAACTTGTTAGTAAGATATGATGGGGCATCATTTTTAATGCACTTAAATGTCATCACTAACTTATGACATTTTATTCTCTGTTCAACTGTCATCCAGTTTAAATGTTTGAATAAGGGTGCAGAAGGAGCGAATGGGTCTGTTTCTAGTATTAATCTAGCAGCCCTCTTTTGTAATTTTAATATCCTTTTTAAACCCTCACTGCTACAACTACTCCACACTATACAACAATAATCAATTAGTGGCAAGATATAACCATTATAGAATAATTTTCTGCAGTCTAGATTTAGAAATTTTTTAATCTTTAATAGTAGATATAGTCTAGATGATATTTTTGAGCAGATCACATCAATTTGGTTTGTCCATGTGAGGGAAGGGTCAATTTTAATGCCTAAAAGACTTTCACATGTGGAAGATTGTATCACTTGATTGTTAATAGTTAAACAACTCTCATTGTAATGTGGCATTGCTCTTTGCTTCGTTCCAATAATCATATATTTTGTTTTATTTTTATTGATGAACATATTGTTATCATTGCACCATTCCTCTACACCATGTAAATCTTCTTGTACCTTTGACTGTAGAGTTTGATAACAATTACCAGAAAGATGTAAAGTTGAATCATCGGCATATAAATCAGTGCAACAATTTTGCATATAAATAGGAAGGTCGTTTATGTATAATATAAACAGAAGGGGGCCTAATATGGAGCCTTGGGGGACACCATACTTGATATAAAGTTTTTCAGAATGAGCATTACCAATTTGTACTTGTTGAGTTCTTTCATTCAAATATGATTTAAAAAAAGAAACAGCAGTATTATCAAATCCATAAATTTCAAGTTTTTTACAGAGAATATCATGATCTACTACATCAAAAGCTTTCTTAAAATCCAACAGGACTGCTAAGTTGATATTACCATCATTCATATCCTGTATCCATTTATCTATGATATTGATAAGGGCAGTTTGGCAAGAGTGTTCTTGTCGAAACCCAGACTGTGCTGGGTGTAAAAGATCTAATCTTTTTAGGTAGTCATACAAATGTTTTGAAACATGCTTTTCTAAAAGTTTTGATAAAACGGGAAGTACAGAAATTGGTCTATAATTTGTTGCCATGAATTTTTCACCAGCTTTAAAAACAGGGGTTACTCTTGCATTCTTTAGAACACTGGGTAATGTACTTGTATCTATTATTCTGTTAAAAATGTAAGTTAAAGATGACGTTATGAAAGGAGCACTCAATTTAAAAATTTTTGGTCCTATGTTATCAGATCCGGTGGATTTATTAATGTCAAGTTTGATCATCTCATTAAATAGACCATTTATTGTGACTGGTGGAATTGAAAATTTTACTTGTTCTGACTTAGTAAATTTCTTTTGTACAAATTGATTTAATTTTGCATAATCATGAGTTTTGCTCATACATCTGTCAGTCCTCAGGTTTTCAACACAAGATGTAAAAAACTTATTACTGTGCTTATCCAGTGACCTTTGGGGTATCACAATAGCAATGGCCAAAACAGTTTACCAAATTGCAGTTAGATTTCTTCTCCAACTAACTGATCAACTGGTAAAATGTTTTAGCAGATTGCTCAAGTGAAATGTTGTTAGTATGAAGTGAGTGCTGTGAAATCAAAAGTAATACTTACCATCCAGATCCAGTTAGTTGATACCTTTGTCAATTGTTTCAAACACAAAAATGACTTACTATAGTATGAGTCACTGAATAAGAAGGTCTAATTTTGACATGGAAACTTCTATCATGAATATTATTATAGATAGAGATAAACTGTAAACAGCAATAATGTTCAACAAAGACAGATCTACAAATAAGTCAACTTTACCAAAATGGTCAGTTGACCCCTTAAGGAGTTATTGCCCTTTATAGTCAATTTTTAACCATTTTTCGTAAATTTTTGTAATCTTTTACAAAAATCTTCTCCTCTGAAACTACTTAGACAAATTTAACCAAACTTGTCCACAATCATCATAAGGGTAACTCGTTTCAAAAATGTGTTTGATGACCCCGCCCGCGAACCAAGATGGCTGACATGGCTAAAAAATAGTACATAGGGTAAAATGCAGTTTTTGGCTCATATCTCTGAAACCAAAGCATTTAGAGCAAATCTTGCAGGATAAAATTGTTCATTAGGTCAGGATCTATCTGCCCTGAAATTTTCAGACCAATCAGGCAACACGTTGTTGGGTTGCTGCCCCTGAATTGGTAATTTTAAGAAAATTTTGCAGCTTTTGGTTATTATCGTGAATATTATTATAGATAGAGATAAACTGTAAACAGTAATAATGTACTGCAAAGTAAGATCTACAAATAAGTCAACATGACCAAAATTGTCAATTGACCCCTAAAGGAGTTATTGCCCTTTATAGTCATTTTTTTACAATTTTCATAAATTTTGTAAATTTTTGTAATTTTTTACAAAATATTTTCCACTGTAACTACTGGGCCAAGTTCATTATAGATAGAGATAATTGTAAGCAGCAAGAATGTTCAGTAAAGTAAGATCTACAAACACATCACCATCACCAAAACACAATTTTGTCATGAATCCATCTGTGTCCTTTGTTTAATATGCACATAGACCATGGTGAGGGACACAGGCTCTTTAGAGCCTCTATTTATGGTTGTGTAACCAATGAAAGGCAAATATTTCATACAAGAATAGAAGCCAAATATTTCATTGGATTACAGTTTATGTTAAGGAAAATTTTACCCCAAATTGTACCTTGTCCTATAAACATTAAGGAAGATCAAAATCAGTGACAAGAAAAGCATGAACAAAAAACCTCACAAAAATATTTAGCCCTTGACATATTTAAAATCCATGAAATATTGTAACCACCTTAAATAACTGATTAAAACAAGATCGCAATCGATTGACTCGACCTAAATTATCAAATCCTGGTACCCTGTATATGAAAATGATGAAAGGTTAATTTTGAAAATGGTTCTTTTTGTAGTATAGGATTGGTCGAGGAAACCATGATCAAGGATGTACGTGTTGTGGCAGTTCCAGACTTAACTTTCATAATTTCATCAAATGAAATGCCTGATGTAACGGATGTAATACAGATACAGATAATGACAGTTGCAGAGGTACTTCTTCATATATAAATAAAGTAAAAAAATTTCAGGCTTGTGTGTCAACAATTAATTTTCATTTCCAATGTATGCAGATTTCTTAAGTCTAGTCTTGTAAGTGCTCTCCTGTGTACTATTCTTGCCAAATATTTAAAGAATTTATATCGAAGGTTTATATCAGATGGCTTAAAATTTCTCCACTGATTTTTTTCAAAAAACTAAAATCCATGAACATGTACCATGAAAATATAAACTATGTATCAGATATCAGAATGCAATTTTTACTCAACTGGCCCAAAGGGCCAAGTGAGCTTTTCTCATCACTTGGCGTCCATCGTCGTCGTCGTCCCTTAACTTTTACAAAAATCATCTCCTCTGAAACTACTGGTCCAAATTAAAGCAAACTTTGCCTAAATCATCCTTAGGGTATCTAGTTATAAAAAAACTATCCGATGACCCCGCCCATCAACCAAGATGGCCACCATGGCTAAAAATAGAACATGGGTGTAAAATGCAGTTTTTGGCTTATATCTCTGAAACTAAAGCATTTAGAGCAAATCTGACATGGGGGTGAATATGTTCATCAGGCCAAGATCTATCTGCCCTGAAATTTTCAGATGCATCAGACAATCCGTTGTTGGGTTGCTGCCTCTGAATTTGTAATTTTAAGGAAATTTTGCAGTTTTTGGTTATTATCTTGAATATTATAATAGATCAGTCAGGGCCATTACTTAAACAAGTAACAATTAAAATTACCTATACAAGTAATGTTGAAAACGAGGCTAATTTAAATATAACTTAATATATAAGTTATTTTTCTAAATATTATTTTTATAGGTGTTTAAGAATACAGATTTTACTAGCTTTAAATAATTTTCACAGTTATCTGGTTATTTTTCCCTTGATATATAAAAACTAATTCTTCAGAAACACTAATTAACTTTCCAACGCACTTATCTTTCATAACGACGCTTCTGGGTCAAAGATTGGTCTCTTGGGACTATTAAATTATCATTTTCCTCTAAAATCTTGAAGGTAGACTGATATAAATAGATTGATACTTGTGAATTAATTAAGACCTGAAGTTATTTATAATTTGTAACCTAATTCAATTATGTGCCTTTAATAGGTAAGTGTAATTGCTATTTTTTTTCAAAAATGTTAAAAATAACTTATTCAAATAATATTTTTGTCATTATTTTCAAAGTAACCCTTTATCTCTATACTCCTCTCAAATCTGATAAATTCTTTATTTTATCATATAAAATGGTGTTTTAAAAATCATGAAAACTACATTTAGTCTATGTTTCTATTGAAAATTAAAATAACTCTATTAAGTAATTTTATTATTTTTAAAATAAAAAATTACTTATATATTAGGTAATTAAAAAAAATAACTTGTTTAAGTAACGCCCCTGACTGATAGATAGAGATAAACTGTAAACAGAAAAATTGTTCAGCAAAGTCATGAAAGTAAGCTCTACAAATAAGTCAAACATGACAAAAATTCACCCCAAAAAGAGTTATTGCCCTTTAAAGTCATTTTTTCACAATTTTTCGTAAATTTTTATACGACCGCAAAAAAAATTTGTGGTCGTATATATATATATATATATTGGTATGACGTCGTCGTCGTCCGAAGACCGATTGGTTTTCGCACTCTAACTTTAGTTTAAGAGAATGGATCTCTATGAAATTTTACCATAAGGTTCAATACCACAAAAGGAAGGTTGGGATTGATTTTGGGGATTATGGTACCAACAGTTAAGGAATTAGGGGCCAAAAATAAGCATTTTTGTAACTCCCTGACATAACTTGTGTGTTAGTGTATGGATCTCTCTTGAAATTGTACCAAAAGGTTCCATATCACAAAGGGAATGTTTGGATTGATTTTGGGGGTAATTGCCTTAAAATTTTAGGAATTAGGGGCTAAAAAAGGGGCAAAAAACAAGCATTTTTCTAGTTTCATGACAATAACTTGTGTGTAAGTGTATGGATCTTTCTGAAATTGTACTGCAAGGGTCCATATTACAAAGGGAAAGCTGGAATTGAGTTTGGGGGTAATTTCCCAAAACGTTTAGGAATAAGGGGCCAAAAATGGGCCAAAAATAAGCATTTTTCTAGTTTCCAGACAATAACTTGTGCAAGTGTATGTATCTCTCTGAAATTGTACTGGAAGGTTCCATATCACAAAGGGAATGTTTGGATTGATTTTGGGGGTAATTGCCTCAAAATTTTAGGAATTAGGGGCCAAAAAAGGGGCAAAAAACAAGCATTTTTCTAGTTTCATGACAATAACTTGTGTGTAAGTCTATGGATCTTTCTGAAATTGTACTACAAGGTTCCATATCACAAAGGGAAAGCTGGAATTGAGTTTGGGGGTAATTGCCCAAATGTTTAAGAAAAGGGGGCCAAAAATAAGCATTTTCCTAGTTTCCAGACAATAACTTGTGTTCAAGTTATGGATCTCTCTGAAATAATACTGCAAGGTACCATACCACAAAGGGAAGGCTGGGATTGATTTTGGGGGTAATTGCTTCAAAATTTTAGAAATTAGGGGCCAAAAAGGGTAAAAAAACAAGAATTTTTCTAGAGTCAGGACAATAACTTGTGTGTAAGTGTATGGATCTTTATGAAATTGTACTACAAGGTTCCATATCACAAAGGGAAAGCTGGGTTTGAGTTTGGGGGTAATTGCTTTAAATGTTTAGGAATATGGGGCCAAAAAGGGGCCAAAAAAACAAGCATTTTTCTAGTTTCCAGACAATAACTTGTGTTCAGGTGTATAGATCTCTATGAAATTGTACTGCAAGGTACCATACCACAAAGGGAAGGCTGGGATTGAGTTTGGGGGTGATGAATCATAAGGGGGTTCACAAAATAAGGGGGGGGGATTTTTTTTTACTTTTTTTTACTTTAAAATTTTCCATTTTAAATTGGTTATTTCTGATTTATATATAAAAGCAAATGATAATGATATGGTTTGAATAGGTAAATTAAAAATTTTTTTAGTTCTTAGAGCACATTCTGTGTCAGAAACCTATGCTATGTCAAATATTTAATCACAATCCAAATTCAGTGCTGTATCAAGCTTGAATGTTGTGTCCATACTTGCCCCAACTGTTCAGGGTTCGACCTCTGCGGTCGTATCAAGCTGCGCCCAGCGGAGCATTTTATTGTAGTCTTTTACAAAAATCTCCTCTGAAACTACTGTGCCAAATTAAACCAAACTTGGCCTAAATTATGCTTAGGGTATCTTCTTTAAAAAATGTATCTGATGACTACACCCATTGACCAAGATGGCTGCCATGGCTAAAAATAGAACCTGGTGGTAAAATGCAGTTTTTGGCTTATATATCTGAAACTAAAGCATTTAGAGCAAATCTGAGAAGGAGTAAAATTGTTCATCAGGTACAAATCTTTCTGCCCTGAAATTTTCAAATGCATCAGACAACCTGTTGTTGGGTTGCTGCCCCTGAATTGTTAATTTTAAGGAAATTTTGCAGTTTTTATATGCCCGTTTACGGGTCGTATTATGGTATACCGTTGACCGTCTGTCCGTCCGTCCTTCGTCAACATGTCGGACATTAACTCAAAAAAACTTTAACCAATATGCATGAAACTTTGGTGAATTGTTTATATCTATTGACGTGAGCTCCCTTTCATTTTTTATAAATTTCAGAATTACCGTTTCCGAGTTTTGGGGTTTTATTCATATAACCAATTCCAAGTTCTTTGGCTACATTTATTCAGAAACCTATAATATGTCAAATATTTAATTACAATCCAAATTCAGACCTGTATCAAGCTTGAATATTGTGTCCATTTTTGCCCCAACTGTTCAGGGTTGGACCTCTGGGGGCGTATCCAGCTGCGCTCAGCGAAGCAGTTTATTGGTTATAACCTTGAATATTATAATAGAAAGAGATAAACTGTAAACAGCAAAGTAAGCTCTACAAATAAGTCACCATGATCAAAATTGTCAATTGACCACTTCAGGAGTTAATCTTCTACAAAAATTTTCTGCTCTGAAACTACTGGGCCAAGCTCATTATAGATAGAGATAACTGTAAGCAAGAATGTTTAGTAAAGTAAGTTCTACAAACAAGTCACTGACACAAAAACAGAGAGTTTTGTCATGAATTCTATTCTTGTCTTAAAAAATGTAGAGTGTCCTATGTTTAATATGCACTGCAACACATAGACCAAGGTGAGCAACACCGGCTCTTAAGAGCCTCTAGTTATTATTGCGATATTAAACCAGTCAAATTATTTGTATAAAGAAACCTTGCAATAATTTCTGAATGTACAGTAGTTATTAATTATGAATTAGTGGGTCCTATATGGTTTTCCTTGTTCTTAGGTTAAAGTTTCAACCAATGATTCATTAGTTGATCAAAAGATTCATGATACTAGACAAAAACCAGAGGCTATTGATAAGGAGACACTTCAAACTATGGATCCATCAAAGATAAGAGGATTTAGCCAACATGTTGGACAGCTGATCATTGGACTAGGCAATTCTTGCTTCAAAAAACAATGTCTTGGCCTTTTGCTCCATGAGACAAAGGTAATGTTAATATATAGCTTATTGATTAAAATGTTTCGATCAACTCTTAAATGATCAATACTTTCAGTCCAGTAAAATTAATGATCCCTTTTGATAGATAAATGATATTTTCTATAAAATTGCATTACTATCAGTACAAATCAGTTTAGTTATTTGGATGCCCTGCCCCGATGTCATGGTCTAGCGACTTCGTATTAATTGTCAATGCTGCTGTCCCTCAAATTGTCTATTTCAGAATTTTCTGCTGACAGCAAGACATTTCTCTGTGTCAGCAGTTTATTATACCCCACACAACAAATAAGGACTTACTATGTAGATGTGCATATCGACAGCAAATTACGATTTTTTTTTTGTAGGAGTTATGCCCCTTTAACTTAGAATTTTGGCCAAAATATACTACTGCAACAGTTTGTCATCCCAACTTCTCTGAAACCACACAACAGAATTTCATGAAACTTTGTAGATAATAAGGACTTACTATGTACATGTGCATATCGACAGGAAATTACGATTTTTTTTTTTTGTAGCAGCTATGCCCCTTTTACTTAGAATTTTGGCCAAAATATACTACTGCAACAGTTTGTCATCCCAACTTCTCTGAAACCACACAACAGAATTTCATGAAACTTTGTAGATAATAAGGACTTACTATGTAGATGTGCATATCGACAGGAAATTACGATTTTTTTTTTGTAGAAGTTATGCCCCTTTAACTTAAAATTTTGGCCAAAATATACTACTGCAACAGTTTGTCATCCCAACTTCTCTGAAACCACACAACAGAATTTCATGAAACTTTGTAGATAATAAGGACTTACTATGTAGATGTGCATATCGACAGGAAATTACGAATTTTTTTTTGTAGGAGTTATGCCCCTTTAACTTAGAATTTTGGCCAAAATATACTACTGCAACAGTTTGTCATCCCAACTTCTCTGAAACCACACAACAGAATTTCATGAAACTTTGTAGATAATAAGGACTTACTATGTAGATGTGCATATCGGCAGGAAATTATGATTCAATTTTTATTGTAGGAGTTATGCCCCTTTAACTTAGAATTTTGGCCAAAATATACTACTGCAACAGTTTGTCATCGCAACTTCTCTGAAACCACACAACAAAATTTCATGACACTTTGTAGATAATAAGGACATACTAATATGTAGATGAGCTTATTGCAGGAAATTACGATTCAATTTTTTTTCTAGGAGTTATGCCCCTTAGAACTTTTTTGGCCCAATTATACTACTGCAACAGTTGAAACTTTGTAGTTTATGAGGACATTATATGTTAATTGTGCATATCCACAAGAAAATTTTTATCAGTTGACTTTTGTAGAGTTATGAGTCTTTGAACTTAGGAATCTGGTGAGATTTTGTTTGTTAAGTGACAATGTGGGGGTGTGGGGTATGTGAGGTTCTTTAATTTTTTTATTAAAATTATTTTTAGGGTTTCCCCTTAGCAAATCATGGACTTTGCAAGGGGGAGGGGTATCATTTTGTGGAGCAAGATCACTGGGTACTTCTACTTTTTTTCCAGTGTGCTATATTCACAAATATCAGAACTTTAAAGTGTCTTTTATACCATCTCTTGGGCAGGTAACAAGTAACTTTCTAGTGGTATACTAATTAAGTATAACTGATTTTTCTTTTCAGATACTGATAACATGCCTGTCTACATCACCCAGGTATTGTAATCATATCAAAGATAAATTAGGTCCAGAAGACAAAGCTACTCTGCATTTCATTGGACCTTATGATATATTAAAGGCAAGGGAGAGGAGCCAGCTGATAAAAGCTTTTCTACGTTTAGGAAACCGACAAAGATTAGGAATATCAAAAGTATAATCTGCCTTTTGTGTTACTAGAATCTGCTCACCCTATCAAAGCTAAAGTGAATACCAAAGTTGATTCATAGTAATGAATATAGAGGTGTAATACCACCAAATCATGGTACGTCACATCCGGTTGCATACGAAAGTAGGTCTTAAAAAATATTCCCTTGAATTTGACCGTTGTAGGTAATTAATTCTACATTTTATTGCAGTAAAACTATTTCTGTGTCATAAACATATGTCTTGGGTATTTCAAAACACCATTATTTTTTATTTGTGATTTCTATAGAAAATTTTGTAATCTTGAGGTTACATGGTTACTAAACCTTGTACACAGATAGAATAAGGGGAGAAATTTGATTGGTTAACTTCCAATGATTGTTATTTTCTTATATGCAATGAAATGTTATGTGAAACTTTTTCTATAGAACTGGACAGGATAAAACTTTACTCATGCCAAGTATTTCTTTATTTGAAACAAAGATAAATTCTGCACAATTTTTTGAAAAGTGCAAATTTAACAAAGACTAATAGGGGAAAATCAATGGTGGTATTACACCTAGAGGTGGAATCTCTTAAAATACATTTATTTTTTAGTACAAAATCTTAGTGAAATTGTTGCCACAACATTTTGTAATTCAAGAACAAAGCAACAAAAAGTTTATTTATACAGCATCAGAGCTAGATATATAGATATGTATATATATTAACATTATTGTGACATAGGAAATGTACTAGAAAATGCAAGAATGGTGAAATTCATCTATTATCCATTACTTATCATCCCCTGTTTGACACATTGCAAGGGACATAGAAATACCCTGCATCCATCCAGTCTTGTAAGTGCTCTCCTGTGTACTATTCTTGCAAGATATTTATAGAATTTATATCGAAGGTCAGCAATGTCTAGAACAAGTTTGAAAAATCAGTGCAGATCAATTTTTATGCCCCCACCATAGCGGAGGGGCTATTGCGATTTACCCTTGTCCGTCTGTACGTCCGTCCCAAAATTGGTTTCCCTTCTCTAACTTTAGTTTGCCTCAACCAAATGTTATGAAATTTATACACAATGCTTATTACCACAAAACACAGATCAAGTTTGAATTTTGGTGGCGTCACTTTTACTGTTCTAAAGTTATGCCCTTCTACAAATGGAAAAATTGTTGACTTTTTGGTATCCCTTCTCTTACTTTAGTTTGCCTCAACCAAATGTTATGAATCTTATGTTGTGTTTTGTGTACTATTGTTTGTCTGTTTGTCTTTCTCTTTTGTAGCCATGGCGTTGTCAGTTTATTTTTGATCTAGGAGTTTGAATGTCCCTCTGGTATCTTTCGCCCCTCTTATATGCACAATGCCAATTACCACAAAACACAGATCATGTTTCAATTTTTGTGGCGTCACTTTTACCGTTCTTGTATAAAAATTACCATCATGTAACATCTATCAGCCCAGCCCTGACATATAAAAGTATATTTACAGTAAACATCTTATTTATTTGTAAACCTGTTTTCTCTTAACCATACATACAGATTTTATTACTATTTGCCTTTTTAGTTCACCTGGCACGAGGTCCATTGTGAGCTTTTGACATCACTTATTGTCAACTGTCGTCTTCTGTTAAATTATACATAGATCATCTCCTCTGCAACTACTGAACCAAATTTAACCAAACATGGCAAAAATTATCAACAGGATATCTATTTTAAAAAGTGTGTCATCTCAACCTGCCTGCCGACAAACATGGTTCACATGGCTAAAAACATAAGAGCAATTTTTGTCTATTAACTTGAAAGCGCTTAAAATACAGGAAATAGCCTAAGTTGTCTTACCCTTGTTCCTATGCAAATCATCCCTGGAAGGTATCTGAACATTCTACCCTTGCTAAGATAACCACCATAAATATCTTTATGTATCAGAAGTTCACCCCCATGTTGCCCATGGAATCTAGGAGGTATATCTTGATATATTGCTGGTTCAGGTTTCACATCACTTTCACTTCCACCTGAAGCTGACCTAGTTGCTCTTGTTTTCTGTTGTGCTCGAACTGACTGCAATTGTTGAACCATCTTTACCTACATTTTTTTTCAAACACCTTAATTATTATATATATATGTATACAAAGAGCCAAGAGCTGTCAGATTGACCCTTATTCAAGTTTTATGGCATTTATTTGTGTTGTCTCATTTGCCAATTCAATCTATCAAGGACCATAATACTCTAGTTTCAGGAAAGCTTGTTCTGAGAGAGTCATGCTTTTAATTGAAAATCATGCAAGAATATGCACAATTCAAATGAACTGGGGGCAAATTCATAATAATCAATGTGAAAGATATCTGCTGCTCTTTTGTTTGACTATGAAGCAGTTGAGTGCCATCTGTTTATTCGCTTAACAAAGTAAAACTAAAATATGAAAATCACCGTACACATTTTTTAAACTACATACCCCAATGATGATTGTGGACAAGTTTGGTTTAAATTGGCCCAGTAGTTTCAGAGGAGAAGATTTTTGTAAAAGTTAACGAGGAACGACGCCAGACGCAAAGTTATGAAAAAAGCTCACTTTGCCCTTCGTGTCCTGGACATGCAATTAACTTGCCACTGGATGCAAGCAAGCCATCAATCAGTACCCCCTTACCACAAGCAATTCACATTTTTTTAACACATTGTCACATGATTGTGTTACTTGACTTCCATTATAGACAGTCAGTTACTAGTGAAGCGATCTCTATCCCTATGTCAAGCTATGTAAAGTCCTAGGCTCGACAACAAAAACTGCATTTTACCTCCATTGTTCTATTTTTAGCCACGGCGGCAATGTTTTTTTATGAAACAGAAAATTAAAAAAAACCTTTATTTTAGATTACCTAAGAATCATTCAGCTTAAGTTTGTTTGGAATTGGTTCAGCAATTTCAGTGGAGAAGATGTTTGAAATAGTTTACACCAGACTGACTACGAGGCCGCCAAGTGATGGCAAAAGCTCACAGTTCCTTTGGAACGGTGAGCTAAAAATGATAGTTTTAAAATTAACAATATCAAACTTGACCTCCATTTTTTTATCAGGTTAAATATATTAAGATTCGGGATGCATTGATTGAAATTGATCAGTTATTGCAGGAAAAAGACAAAATTAAAGTTCTTTTTTACAATCAATCAAGGACAGTAATTTCTGAAAGACAAGTCATATTTTCATTTGAAAACCAGTTAAAAAGTTTTTCAATATTTTTTCAGAATATAAAAGAGGTGAACATAAAAAAAACATGGAAAACCCATATTTTTTATACTTTCTGTTCAAGTTTAATAATTCACAGCAATATGCAAAATTTGAAGAAAATCTGAGGCCTTCTCTATAGCTATACTGCAACTTGACCGTGATATAATCATTTATCATATGGTTAGTAGTAAATACAGTAGTTTTGCATATGTGATAAATAGCCTGCTGTTTAATCCATATCGCGCAACTTTGATGCGCACCCTTTATCGCATACCCTTTATCACATCCTACCCTTTATCGCATACCCTTTATCACACCCCTACTTTTTTTTTTTTTTTTACATAAAGTCAGTTTTGGTTTTTTTTTTACTTAAGAAAATTTTTACTCAAAATAGGTAAATTTTTTGAATGTATCATATGTCGTATCATCCCGAGACATCAATATCAGCCCAAGGGCCTTTAGGCCCGAGAAATGATATTGGTCGAGGGTGACGGCATGTGATACAAAATATATAAATTTGAAATCATGCTAATCTTACTGAGAAATACATGTAGAGCAACCAAAAAACAAAAGGCTCTTGAGAGTCTGAATTGCTCACCTGTGATTTTGTGTGTAAACTTTGGTTGCAGTTCAACAGTCTCAGAGAAAATCTTTCAAAAATTTATAACAATGATGGAAGAGAATGTAAACACCAAGTGATGGCAAGGTGAGCTTTAAAAAATAAAGGCTCTAAAGAGCCTGTGTCGCTCACCTTGGTCTATGTGAATATTAAACAAAGGACACAGATGGATTCATGACAAAATTGTGTTTTGGTGATGGTAATGTGTTTGTAGATCTAACTTGACTAAACATTCTTGCTGCTTACAATTATCTCAATCTATAATGAACTTGGACCAGTAGTTTTAGTGGAAATTGTTAGTGAAAATCTACAAATTTTATGAAAATTGTTAAAAATTGACTATGAAGGGCAATAACTCCTTAGGGGGTCAATTGACCATTTTTGTCATGTTGACTTATTTTTGGTTCTTACTTTGCTGTACATTATTGCTGTTTACAGTTTATCTCTATCTATAATAATATTCAAGATAATAAACAAAAACAGCAAAATTTCCTTAAAATTACCACTTCAGGGGCAGCAACCTAACATCAGGTTATACCATTCATCTGAAAATTCCAGGGAAAATAGATTTTGACCTGATAAACAATTTCACTTCAGGTCACATTTGCTCTTAATGCTTTGGTTTTTGAGTTATAAGCCAAAAACTGCATTTTACCCCTATGTTCTATTTTTAGCCATGGTGGCCATCTTGGTTGGTTGGCCGGGTCACAGGACACATTTTTTTTAACTAGATACTCCAATGATGATTGTGGCCAAGTTTGGTTAAATTTGGCCCAGGAGATTTTTGTAAAAGTTAACGACGACGGACAACGACGACGACGTGGGACGACAAGTGATGAGAAAAGCTCACTTGGCCCTGTGAGCCTGGTGAGCTAAAAAAGATGTATTTGAAAAAGTAATCTACCAATTTACATATTAATCCCCCAAACATGTTGTCTTTTTTAATCAGTAAACTTAACAAATCCTCATTTATAAAACTTACCTCAACAACTGACACTATGCATGATGTGTCTTTATCAAATGCATTTAGACGATACATCATTGGAACAAGGACAACATCTGATGAAGATTTTACATTCACATTATGAATATTCATGCTGCATTTTTTTGCTGAACCTGGACTGAAACATTAGAATATCTGAAGTTAATTTTATTTATTTTGTTCCACTGTAACATAGATCACAAAAGTTTGTGAAAAAACCGACAAAGGATGCTAAGTGATGAGTAAAGCTCACCTGACCCTTCGGCCTGGTGAGCTAAAAATCTATTGCACATAAAAATACCCCTTTAAAAAGTTAGGGAAAAAATACCCCCACCCCCTTGGTTTAATTATCTAACCTTCCCTTTGTAGTATAAAACCTTGTAGTGCAATTTTAGAAAGTTCCATACACTTACACACTTGTAAGCTATTGTCTGGGAACTAGAAAAAAATGCTTGTTTTTCCCCTAATTCCTGCAAGTTTGTGGTAATTATCCACAAACTCAATTCCAGTATTCCCTTTGTGATATTGAACATTGTGGTACAATGTCAGAGAGATCCATACACTTACACATAAGTCATTGTCTGGAATTTACAAAAATGCTTGTTTTAGCCCCTTTTTTGCCCCTAATTCCTAAACTGTTAGTACTAATACACCACAAAAGGAAGGTTGGGATTGATTTTGGAAGTTTTGGTCCCAACAGTTTAAGAATTAGGGGCCAAAAGGGTCCCAAATTAAACTTTGTTTGATTACATAAAAAAATGAATTATTTGGGTTTCTTTGATATGCCAAATCCAACCGTATATTTAGATTCTTAATTTTTATACGCCGGTCAAAATTTTGACGGGACGTATTATGGTATACACATGTCCGGTGTCTGTCCGTCTATCTGTCCGTCCGTCTGTCCGGCTTAAACATGTCGCACCGTAACTTGAGAACGACTTATCCAAATTTTATGAAACTTAACATAGTTGTTTCTTATGATGGTCAAATGATATGTATACTTTTTGGTGAAAATAAGATTAAAACTTTTTGAGTTACGGCACTTTGTAACTAAAACAGGAGTGTGTTTTTTTTCACATGTCGCACCGTATCTCAAAAAACGATTCTTAATTATGGCTTTAAACTTGGCTAATACGAAATCACGTGTCATAGTTTAATTTCGATGTTTTTTCTAAAAATTGGCAGGAGTGATGAATAACCCTAACAAATGCTCTAGTTCAGGGAAAGCTTGTTCGCGACCTAGAATTCTGAGTTGGTCAAGCGTTTAATTAAAATTCATGTGAGAATATGCGATATTTGAATGAACTGGGGGCAAAGTCATTTGGTACAATCAATATTCAATGTTAAGGACGCCTGCTTTTTTCTCCGTTTACCTGTGAAGTCGTGTTACCATACCATAAAAACATGGATGTAACAAGAAATGTAGGAATGCATTTTATGATATTAATTTATTGTACCATGCAAAGCAGTTATACCAAGGATGATACATAGAATTAAGAAAGGTACATGAATAAAAAAATATCACATTTGCTGCAACTGCAGTTCTTTTCAGGATTTACCTTAATTTGGAAGGCTTAAGACCACCAATTTGAAAGCCAATGATATATTTGAGTTTTTGCAGAGCTTTGAGAATAAAAGCACCACAAGGACTAGCTGAAATCTTTAACTGTAAAAAAGAGTGCCAATGCTTTGAATATCTGCTGTAAATTCAGAAATAATGTGGAGGTGTTTATTGTTGTGAATGATGCGACCAGTTGAAAATTGCAATAACAAGAATTCCCTTTCAGAAATCTGACATATTTGAATGAAGCTTTTCCTGTATTCACAACAATTTTCTCTTAGTTTTGTTTGTTAGGTCAAAATCTCAATAAATGCATGCAATAATTTCTGGATTTACAGTATTCAAGTCCGATTGAAGAAGATTTAAACAAATACATGGAAAATGAACTGTCTTCAAAAATGAGCAAAAACAATGCTGTATAGTAAGAAAGATATTTGGTACAATTGATGTGTACATACGTTTTTGTAACACATTTGTGTTCATTGGGCCTGGGTGTATGTATATTCAATTGGTCTGTACTTTGATCTGCATACTGGTACAAAACATCCACATCTTGACTTATATAAGTAAATCTACCACCACAGTAAGGTACTATACAATGTCCTGTATACCGGTGTAGTACATTTACAAGTATGATAGTGCACTGGACAACTCATGCAAACTGGTATTGTACATTTTCAACCACAATATAAAAAAGAAGATGTGGTACAATAATGCCAATGAGACAACTCACCACACGAGACCAAATGACACAGAAATTAACAACTATAGGTCACTGTACGGCCTTCAACAATGAGCAAAACCCATACCACATAGTCCCCTATAAAAAGCCCTGAAAATGACAATTCAAAAACACATGTAATCTGTACATAGTCTTACATACCGGTATAGTACATACAATAGCAGTGCTCTGTACAGTGTCTAGAATACACTAGAAAAGTTTTTTGCCACAATACATTGTACATAATTGTATTGTTATTAACCTTATAAACGTTCAAAACCAAGCCCATACCACACATACACGTTTAGTATGTCATCTACAAGTCTATCTTCTGCACATGGCAAGTGTTCTCGGATCAATACTTATATAGTTAGGATTGATTGCTTGTTTTCCTATTGATAGTCCGTAGTTCTCTCCGGCCTATGAATGTTTTATCACGGTCAGATGAACCATGCCAGACAGACTTGTACAGCTAACAATTCTTCCTTACAACAAATATAGTTGACCTATTGCTTATAAATTAAGAAAAACAGACCAAAACATAAATACTTAGCAATGAACCGTGAAAATGATGTCAAGGTCAAATTAAATCTGCCCAACTGACATATAGATCATAAAAGATTTCCATACACCAAATACAGTTGCCTTATTGCATTTAGTATTGGAAAAATAGACAAAAACTCCAAAAATAACTTTGACCACTGAACCATGAAAATGAGGTCAAGGAATGATTACACCTGCCAGTTGGACATGTACACCTTACATTCCTTCCTTACACCGAATATACTAGACCTATTGCTTATAGAATCTTGAGATATGGACTTGACCACCAAAACTTAACCTTGTGCACTGATCCATAGAATGAGGTTGAGGTCAAGTGAAAACTGTCTGACGGTCATGAGGACCTTGTAAGGTACGCACTTACAAAATATAGTTATCCTATTACTTATAATAAGAGAGAATTTAATATTACAAAAAATCTTTTTTCAAGTAGTCACTGAACCTTGAAAATGAGGTCAAGGACATTGAACATGTGACTGACGGAAAGTTCGTAACATGAGGCATCTTTATACAAAGTATGAAGCATATCCAGGTCTTCCTGTCCACCTTCTAGATTATAAAGCTTTTAGGAAGTTAGCTAACGCCGTCGTCGCCGCTGTATTCGGATCACTATCCCAATGCCGAGCTTTCTGTGACAAAAGTCACAGGCTCGACAAAAAATGAACTAGTTCTTAGACAAATGAAGAAAACTGTGTATAATGGTTATCAGCATTTATGTCTTCTGTAAATTAACAAAAAAATACATGTCGCTCCAAATCAGTCGGTTTTTTTTTTCTTTTCCAAACGCATACAAATATCATAGAAGAATTGTATTGTAACACCACTTTATTTATTGTCATCAGATATTCGGGTTATTGTTCGCTAGCTTATGTCTAGTGATCTGCATTGTTTCTTTCCATTACGAATTGTATGTCAACAAAACTAAACCCAACAGACTCTACAGTTCTTTCTGGTTCTAGAAATAAATGAATACTTTTCCCAGAGGACATAATACATGTCTCATTAGTTCTGCCGTCTACTGCTAGTAGTCGCTTTTAGCCTCTGGTCGTTCAAAGTTAACACTGTATGTAGACTTATTTGGAAGTTCTTGTGAAATCTGAACTCTTACATTTTCTGCATACAAATGAAACACAACAGGAAATCACCAACTTAAGGAAAATTGGTTTAAAGTTAATACGGAGAGCTCCTCTATAAACATTATACCATTTGAAACTACCTTCGTTGCACACTGGTTGTACCATGCGCACTGCTCGAATGTCTGAATATTCCTCGCTGAAATTTAAAAAAAAAGACTGTGTTTAAATCTTCATCGTATTAGCTAGCGACGATATCGTTCAAAGTTACAGGCTTACCAAAAAAAAAAATAGGGTATGACGTCCCGATTTAAGATCCAAATATGGCACCGGTGACCCAATGTCACAGTCACATGGTCAGCCTCTAAGGTATGGCGTCTCATTTTTAGGGTCTTATCTGGCGATACTATCGGCCAACAGGAAAGTGTTTTAATGTTTTTTGATTTCTGTATAATTATGTATAGATTATTCATGGATAAACAAGAAAACTTGAGTAGTTTGCGTTATTTTCTACATTTTAAAACCCTTTTAAGACCGATAAGAACTAACAGTTGATTAATATTAAAACACTCTCCATCAGAACCTTAATCCTTTCCTTTGATTTTGTGTTTGCAGTGGAAGTAATATTTTGTCTTCCGATATTTTGTCACTAGTTTTCGCACTGCATGCGTACACAGGGCAATAGTAAGACATGTTAATGAAAATGTTAAATAATTTATAGGTAGATAATATTTACTTACCTGATAGTGCATTCACATTTGTAAGATACATTTTGTGAATTGACCATACACATGATACATATGATAATAAAGCCTTATAAGTTTGATGACTTATGTCAGAGACATATATACACAATGTGTATATGTCTCTGCTTATGTTGAACTCCATTCTCTTTTGCCATATTAATTGTTAAATAGCAGAACACAATATGTCTTAATCTTAATTCAAATAAATATGTAAACTTTGAGACTGAAATGCAATTCATTTACATCTACATCTACATCTACATTCTACGTTGATCTGTCAAACTTGACCAATACTCAACGCTTTCGGTGGGCGCAAGAAAAAGAGTAATTTTGAGAGATAACCAAAGAATATACAAGCGAGTATAAAGTAAAAAAAAATATAATAAAGCAATGTATAAAACAGGGGGGGGGGGGGTTCATTTGCTTTTCGATCATCTGGCCTGAACCAATCCGGCTTCCGTGGCGGTACCAGGGAAAATAATCCCCGCCGGCACAGCTCCAGTCCATCATTTGACTTACTTGGCAAATGGGGGAGTGCACAGATTAGATAGAAAGTGTTGAAAGCTCCCTCTTGAAAGACACCAAGGAGGGAGCCTCAGCTATAGTTGCTGGTAGTGATTTCAAAACTGTCACTGTTCTTGGCGCAGTAGTCTAAGTTGCAACATATGCATTTGTCTTGGTTTCGCTGTTGTATGTTCTTATGTTGCGTTTTAGGAATCCTAGCATGCTGTTCGCTTTTTTTGTTACTCTATTGATGTGTTGTTTCCAGGAGAGGTCTGATTCAATGTCGACGCCAAGGTATTTGGTACTTTTTTTTTTATCTTTCTAGCACTTGTCCCTTAAGCGTGTATGAGTGTATTATTGGTGAACGTGATCTAGTGGTAGACTGTACACTACACTTCTGTTGGTGAAAGTCCATGCCCCAGGTTTTTTCCCATTCTGCAAGTTTGTAAAGATCTTCTTGTAGTACATTAGTATCAGCAGTAGATGTTATCATTCTGTATACTATACAATCGTCTGCAAATAGTTGTGTGTTGAATGTTATGTTGTCAGGTAAGTCGTTGATGAATAGGAGGAATAGTAACGGTCCAAGAATAGTCCCTTGGGGGACTCCGCTGACCACAGGAACTTTCTCTGAAGATTCTCCCTCAACGATGTCTTGTTGGGTACGTTTGGCTAAGAACGATTGAATCCACTTATGTGTTTGTCCTGTAACTCCATAATGCTGTAGTTTGTTTAGCAGCCGTTTATGTGGGACACGATCACATGCAGGCCTTAGAGAAATCAAGGATAACCATATCAATCTGCTCTCCTCTGTCTAGAGCTGATGCAAGCTCATGACAATGCGTGACGAGTTGGGTTTCACAGCTTCGTCTTGCTCTAAAACCATGCTGACAGTTGGTAAGTATTTTGTGATTGTCTAGATGTTTTAAGGTGTTATTGACAATGATGTGTTCCGGGAATTTACAACATAGAACGCTCAGTGTAAAATATCGACAAATATAATGCCTACCCATGTTAAAATGGGCATAGAGCATGACATGAAGGAATTATTTCTTAATTTACAAATGGATATGTACATTTCATAGACAAAAAAGATAAATGTGCAGAAGTAATGAGTGTTTTTGGGTCGCGCAGTGAAGAGGACGAACAAATTAGTGAGTGTTACAAATATGCAGTACATGATGTTTTTGATATTGACTGTCATCATATTGTGGATGTTGGGCATGATATATTTTGTAAATATATATTTTCAGGTAACATTTGTTTCTCTAAAAACTAAAAAGGAATACTTTGAATATTTAAAGACCAAAAATAGGACAAAAGAGTGGAGAGCAGAAGTAACATACAGTAAAGAATGCAATTTTTTATCAAAAGATGGAAGAAAAGAGTTGATTCCAATATTATTGGGAATGGAAAAGCTAGTTAATTTATAAATATAAATTTTCATGTTAAACTAATTATAGTTTTGAAAAGGTATTGATTGTGCCACTCTCTATTTTTCAGATGGTATTAATTGCACCAGTAAATGGAATCAAATTGTGCCACATTTACTTGTATATTTTTTATGCCCCAGTCATAGCTGAGGGGGCATTAAGCAGATTTACCCTTGTCCGTACATATGCATGTCTGTACATCCTAAAGTTGTTATGAAACATAAATACTTCTTACCAAAAAACTCAGATCAAGTACAAATTTGTAAGCGTCACTTACATGAACTCTTCAGTTATGTCCCTTTATAACTTTACATAATATGCAAGTGGGGGTTTCATCTGTGTTTTTCACATGTTAAGCTGATCATTGCTAAAAAATATATTTTCAAGCAAATAGATTCTATTTTTTTGTCGAGCCTGCGACAAAAAGTTTGACATAGGGATAGTGATCCATTATCACTGTACTAGTATAGATATTTGTTATGGGGCCAGCTGATGGACGACCCCGGGTGCAGGAGTTTCTTCCTGCTTTGAGAAATAATCTTCTACCAATCTTTATCAATATATATATATCCGGTTTATATGATCCGTTCATCCTATATTGACTCTTAAAATTCAAGAGTCTATCTAAAAATGAGGGTACATTTTATATGGCCTTCCAAATACCGTTTCGATCCCTAACATCACTGAAGAGACATTTAATGTCGAAATCCGGATCTCGTGTACAAAAAAAATATACATATTGACACCTTATGGTTGTGGCATAACATCGTGGCCACAACTTTATAGTATGAAATTTATATTAAGATCCATTTTGTTACATCTTGTGATCAATTTTATTTGGCAATCGCCAATGGCAGTCAGCAGGGTTAAAGAACATCAATTGTTCGACCTGTTAGTCAAATGCGTTTTGTTTAAATATACTTTTTCACTTTGTTGGTCTTTTGGAAAATGTTGTTTGTGCTGTATTTAGACCCTTCTACAACGAAATTTGTTTTACATGCACACGTATAAAAATTGAGGTTTTTATCCAACGCAATCATAGGTTTGAACGTAGTTTTCAATTTAGACTCGTTTATATATAAAGATATACATGTATATATATATATATATATATATACATAGATTAGACCGTTGCACTGGTTTGACACTAGTATTTGTTTGGAGCCCTTACTGTTTGGTGTGAGCCAAGGCTCGTTCTAAAGACCGTACTTTGACCTATAATGGTTAACTTTTACAAATAATGACCTGGATGGAGAGTTGTCTCATTGAAACTCATACCACGTCTTCTTATATATATATATATATATATATATAAACAATGGAATATGTAGCAGACTTGAAAGCCCGATATATATGTGAAATACAAACACAGTTTCATAGGGATATTACGTTTCAAAAGTTGCTGCCTATGTATTATGTAGACATCAATATGCACATCAATTTGAAAAGGTAACGGAATACTAGAAAACATGTGGATGTCATTGTATGGCGCCGACAATACTCATGAGTTTATTCAGATAACCTTGTACTGATTGACCATTGCTTCTGGGGTCATTTTGATCTGCGGTGAATTGATTTTCACTGCAACATATTTGTCAATATAGGAACCAGCTAGAACGACAAATTTTGATACAGGCTTGTTTTCCCCGATCCTTTGTAATTGTCTTCTTTTGCCAATTTCGATTAGAAAAGACGTGTCGCATCCTGTAAGAGTGTGACCTGCTGTTGGTGTGCCATACATTAAGGGTCCAATAACGTTTAAAAAGTTGCTTATCTCGTGAATAGGTAAACACTGTCTTGTGGCTTTGGTTGAAGAATCGCCTCAAGTCTAAAATCATAATTCATCATGTTTGACATCTGAAGAAAACCTTAGTAGAAATAAAACATAACTGTCATGATTTTGATATGATGAAACCCCTGGAAGTCTTTTCAATATCTGTTCATTGGCAATAAAAAGGCGGCAGAATAATTCTTATATCTGCCTCTTCAGTCACTTACAGATCCTATAAAAAATCTATAGATTTTGAAAGATACTGCAAGATATATTTCGTCATGTTCTTGCAAACAAAATCATTTTAGCTGACTATGTGGTATAGGATTTGCTCCATTGCCAATCATACCACATCTTCTTTTTATATACACCAATGTCCGATATAAAGGAGGGTTGGGCGTCCGCTGACATGTTTAACCTCGCCACACTCTGTATGTGGCTGACAGAAGTCAGGAGCCTGTTATTCAGTGGTTGTCATTTTAATTTGTTGCTGTTACATTTTTGTTGTTCGTTTATTATTTTGTACATTAATTAGGCCGGTGTTTTTCTCGTTTGAATTGTTTTTAGTTGTCAATTCGGACCCTTTATTGCAGACTATGCGATAAGGGCTTTGCTTTTTGTTGAAGGCTGGACGGTGTTGTAAATGTATGTGCTATTTGTTGTCTTTTTGTGGCGTTTTGTCTAATTGGCAACCATACCACATATTTTTTGGATTATGGTTCTAAGGCATTCATTGGCCAAATCTCAATAACTGTTGTACCATTTTACATAATCACTTTTGACAATGCCAATAACATCTATCTGCTCAGGAGTGTACTGGTTTTTCATAAAGGAATATCACACACTCAGCTAAAGTATACAGTTTTGTTGACTATCAAATGAGAGTGCATTGTAATCATTATCCATTTGAAAATAATTATCATCTACTAACCAGGCAAAATATTTAGCAGAGAGGTTGGAATACATTGTAAAGATAGAAATAATTTGAAATTTCAAACGATCGTAAACAGCTTTTCACAATTTTTTTTGGCAAAATGCAATATCTGTAAACAAATGTAACTAGCAAACTATACAACAACAAACATGTTTATTTTTTCTTTCTTTCGCAAACAGATCATCATGTAGACTTTCTATTAATATTTGAAAAGCAACATCATGCCCCGATTAATTTCAAGCATCAAAAGCAAATTATTTCTAATTTCATCAAGTAGTTAACAGTGCATGCTGAATATTGAAGCAGCTTGTCCCAGAAGTTATTTATGAAAATTAAACCCACCGCTGGATGGCCTGCCTGATAATTTGTGTCATTTAAAACAATATCGGCACGCTTAAATAACTCGACATGCCTTAATTGCTTAGTTTGTTGTATGACTAGACAATTTTATCAGTCATGTTAATGTCATGAAGCTTGTTTAACGAAAGTTGATTCCTCGTTACACGCATGTTTTTTTCTTCTAACTAATTCAAATGCTTGAAAAGTTTAAATCTTGACATGTAAAGGCTTAAAAACACGATATAAGCTACTTTGTTCGTTCTTATTTAATAGAATTAGCACGGACAACAAACTTTCAGATGTGTTCCAATGTGGTTTAAAATTAGTATTTTCGAAAAACAAGAATAAAAGCACCTCAGACATTATTAAACCTTAGCATCTTTACTTATTCAAGCACACAGACACAACTATTGATACACATGTATATTCTTTTTTCTAAACTTAAGAAAATGCACAATTATTTCATTGCATTCCATATGACAGTGGAAGATAGGACGGGGAACGTTACATGACTTCCTGAGGTGAAAATTGAGTAGTAATACTGCTATGTGATGATCGAGTTTTATGAAAATACTTGTAAAAATTGATTTGTATCTTCTATCAAAATTTTATATATCAATACTTCTTAGGTATTGGTTGTTCAACTATTTTTTGTGAGCATTAAGTTTTGGTGATATGTATAAGAAATGACAGACGGTAAGATTTTAAAAAAAATGTTACATACATTTGAAAATCGTTTAATTTACTCAATTTATATGTTCATATGATATTAAAGTTTGATGTCAAATAAAAACTAATACAACACTCTTTCATCTGATGGGAATTTTTGGATGATATCTTCATTTTGGAATTTATAATAAGGGTTCCCGTATTTTAAAATGAAAAAAAAATCCGAAAATTACACTCTAAGCGACTTTTTCTTATTTGTCAATCCACTAATAGATGAATTTATGGAACACAAAATCTGTAAAGGATTATTCTCATCTATCTCCGTATTTGAATAATGCAGCAGGTACTTCTCCGGCTTTTGGTGGGGTTTGCGTTGCTCAGTCCTTAGTTTTATATGTATTGTATTGAAAACTGTTGCTTGTTTGCTCGTTGCTTTCAGATTTTGCCGGGGTGTAGTAAATTTTCTCTTCGACTGGTTTGAATAGATATAGGAAGATGTGGTGTGAGTGTCAATGAGACAACTCTCCATCCAAATAACAATTTTGAAAAGTAAACCATTATATGCCAATGTACGGCCTTCAACACGGAGCCTTGGCAAACACCGAACAACAAGCTAAAAAGGGCAATGTCAATTTGCTATCTTTTGATTGCTTTGTTTGCATTGTTAACATCGCTCTATTCAATTCACTTTGCCTGAATATTGTCAACATCGACCTATTCCTTTACGTTGTCTTATTATTGTCAATATGGTCTTATACTCATTCCACACTGTATAAAATGCTGTCAACGTCGTCCTAGTTATTTTACTTATATATTGGAAATTTGGAATTCATTAGTTATGCAAAAAAAAAAGATCGAAATTTGAAATTATCCAGAATTTTTTTTCGTCTAGAATCCACAAATGAATAATACAACAATGCGAGTTCACAGTTTCGTAGTATTCCTAAAGACCATCTTTTGCTGCGTACATATTTGTCAATCTAATGGACAATTCATTGGTGGAGGATACAGATGAGCTGCAATGTACAGTGTTTGTATGGAATTTTGTGAAACTAAAGTATTCAATACAATACACGGTAGGTCCTCCGATTTAAAGTTCAATGGAATGAAAACAAATATATACTAGTTCAATGATAATGAACGCCTTACACATTCCATGTATGGACAACCTTAATACCAAAACATATATATCAAAATACTCTACGTTGTCTTTTTTTATTTCCCCTGGACCATTGCTATTTTTCATCCTCTGATTAAAGATATAACAAGTTGATTGTGCAGCAATGACCATTAGAGGGGTTACGGTGGACCTAAATACCAAAACACGAGTGAAAAATTAAGAAATAGCCAATTTTGAATAATGAAATGGATACTTTGAATAATGGAATGGACTGCTGTGACCCTTCAGCCCGTTATTGCAGATAAACCTTATACCTCATTCGAAAACTTACTTAGAATGGAACAAAAGGTATATAGTCAATATGTTTCGCAACGCATATTAGAGGAGTACCGACGGACATTTAAGTATGTGCCTGTCCCAAGTCAGGAGCCTGTAATTCAGTGGTTGTCGTTTGTTTATGTGTTACATATTTGTTTTTCGTTCATTTTTTTACATAATTAAGGCCGTTAGTTTTCTCGTTTGCATTGTTTTACATTGTCTAATCGGGGCCTATTATAGCTGACTATGCGGTATGGGCTTTGCTCATTGTTGAAGGCCGTACGGTGACCTATAGTTGATACTGTCTGTGTCTTTTTGGTCGTTTGTGGATAGTTGTCTCATTGGCAATCATACCGCATCTTCTTTTTTATATATTAATATCGAAATACGCGTGAACATTGAGAACTAGCTTATTTGGAGGAAAGGAACGGACTGCTACAACCCGTCAGCTCCTAATTCAGGAAAAAAAATATACACCAAATTAAAGCTTATTGATAGAGGAATACATTGAGAATAAACGATGTGCCGCAATGACAATTAGCTGGATTGCGGAGGCCTAAATACAAAGATACGCGTAAAAATTAAGAAATAGCAAATTTTTAATAATGAAATGGATATTTTGAATAATGAAATGGACTGCTGTGACCCTTCAGCCCGTAAGTACAGATAAACCTTAGCTTATACCTCACTCGAATGCTTATTAAGAATGGAAAAAAAGGTTTATAGTCAATATGTTCCGCAACGCATATTAGAGGAGTACCGACGGACTTAATATCGAAATACGCGTGAACATTGAGAAAAAGCTTAATTTCAATAATGGAATAGACTACTGCAAATCGTTTTATGACCCCTTCAAGCTGTCGTTAATTCTCGTTGACCTCGAATTTAAGCCCTTATATAAGTTGAATATTTGTCTTTATGTAGTCAAGGAATTGTATATTTAAAACGCGGCTCGAGATCAATCGGGATACCCGCAGAGCACCCGCAGAGCTATAATCCATGTCTGGCTCAGGCGGAAGTATGATGAATAATATAAAAAATCATGACGGTGGTCCATTTCCTGTCATATAGATCGGTCTTTAAATTCACGGGGTCATCTTGCTTGAGACGATATAAATGAAAGATAAAGCCGAAATTAAGAATAAACTTTTATTCCTTGAAAAAGGAAAGGCCTTAGGTATCATTTTAATGCCTCATTAAACATATGTTTGTAATATTGTATTGAGTAAATTCTCATTAGAATAGACCTCTGTCTTGAAACTTGAGGGAGTTTCATCCGGATTACAAAACAAAATATACGGTGTTTTGATTTTTTCTAAAAATTCGACAACTACAAAGCACAAAACAAAACAGTTGATATCATTACGAAACTGAAACCCTATTCTATCGTTAAGCTCTTTTTAAAGTTTCTTGTTACTTTTCTGAATTTTCTACGATTTTTCGAAATTTCTGTTTTGAGTTTCATTATTCTGTCAAAATATGTCTATCAATCTGGGAGTGCACTACGATTTCTTTATAATATTGAAAAGTAGAATGAAAAAAGTGAGAAAATGAGATATCACTTTAAAGAAGAAATATTTTCCTACAGTTTGGTTTAAATTACGAATGCTAAATATAATTGGTACTATGTAAATTATTTTATTTCGAAACATGTTGAAAATTTGAAGTTGTGCGTCAATGAATACATCGACACTTTGTATTTTGGAATGAGTTAAATAACTGCTTGAAATAGATGTGACATTGACATACAATTTTAAAGCTTAATCTTTTTTCTATCAAATAGTGTTGGTTTTATGAAAATGGTGATAAAAACGAATTTGCTATGATTTTTCAAAATCCCATGTTTATAGTTCACATTGACGCCATTTTGTTCAGTCAAGTTCGACACGGACGAAGTTGGAAATAACAGACAAGAAATATATACAAAGACTTACGATTGGGATTGATTGTGGCTTTTTATATACGACATGTACGATGTTATTCATTTATTTTTTTGTAAATACTTTTTTTTTTATACTAAATCGTTGTTTGGTAATGCAGTTTGCCATTATTAAGCGTTGCCGCAAATTACCATACGCAACAACAAAACTGTTCTTTCCTTTTTCTCGCAGAGCAGTAGTCTATAGGTCGCAAAAGTATTCATTTGGTGTTAAAATACATAAAATGCGAATGTGGGAAAGTTTTAACTGTTTCTAATTAGAAAATTTATTGCATCTCTGCATAATTTGGCATTAATTAACAGGTGAGCTCGGCGTTATTTATTTTTAACATCTTAAGTATGTAAGACACAAATTAGCTTATCATTGATACATGAAATATTATACCTGCAAATTGGAACATTAACTTCTTTCTTTATCAGTCATATTTCACAATTGAAAAGTCATTTAGCTACATTTTTAAAATTTCCTTTATTTTGCATGAAAACTATTTAAAACTCGTAAAATGTCCAATATCATCTGATTGTGACATACCTTCATGAAATATCAAGATAAAAAAAACTAGAATAAAAAGTTTTTTTATAGGTAACTTTGCATGTGGTTGTATTGTTATATTTTTTTCTTGGATTAATTTATTTTTGGTTTCATGATTTATCACCTACTATACCACGTTCATACTGCACAACGCAACTTGCACAATGTAGGTACCATTACTCTACAATAAAATATATGTATTTCGAATTATCTTCTAAAATAAACAATTATGATTTATTTCACACCAAGCAAATTGAAAAAGAATGCCCTCAGAAGGATTTTAGTTCATTATATTTTTTATTACAGAAACATGCCTAGAAAAAAATATCATTGTCAAATTAGATAACTAGTGTCAGATTAAATGACCACGTTAGATAACTTCTACCATATAAGTAATGAGCCAGTTAGAGCGATGGGGTGTAATTAACACCCGGTCGAAGAAAGAGATGCATCATAATATTGTCTTTGAAGTCGGCCACGTTTCCATTCCTTTTAAATATACAATCCCTTGATGTAGTATAGAATTTTATCAATAAAACGACATCAAAGATTCATCAAAGATGTAATTTAATATATGATATATAAAACAAAAACAAATACCGATCACTCCAGTGACATTTAGAAATATAAATAGAAATACTTATGAAAAGCCAAAAAAGAAATGTACAGTGAAAACCTACCGCTTAGGACCGCTTAAATGATGTTGAGACCCCCCGGTCTTTCAATGTCCTAAATTTGACGAAATAATAGACTCTGTAATATATAAAACTTATACCAAATAGATGTAGATACACACGTGATTAAAAAGGAACTTGGGTTCTGGGTATTGTATTTATGTTAAAGAGCAACTTTGAACCTCTGTGGTGGCCAGACGGGCCCGGATCTCAGAAAAATATCTAAGTGGAAAATAGCCTAGGTCAATACCTTTGAAATGAGCTAGGTCCGGTTCAGAACTTTGATGTAGGGATATGCCGAGTAGTACCGAATGTGTGGTTAATACGGAAAATTACGTTAAGGGTCACCTTTGAACCGAGCTCTGTGGTGGCCAGACGGGCCTGGATCCCCAAGAAATATTTCAGTGGGAAATAGCTTATGTCAATACCTTTGAAAAGGATTGACACAAGCTATTTCCCACTTAAATATTTTTCTGGGATCCGGGACCGTCTGACCACCGTATTGAAATAGAAACCGAATACAGAAACAGAAACCAAATAAGGAAATGAATTTCGAATAAGGAAAAAGAAACCGAATAAGGAAACAGAAATGAAAAAAGGAAATGAAAATCAAATAAGGAAATAGAAACCGAAAAAGGAAATGATAAAGGAAAACGGAAAAAGAAACCGAATAAGGAAATGAAAATCGAATAAGGAAAAAGAAACCGAAAAAATTTGAAAAAAAAAATTTTAAGGAAAAAAAAATTCAGTTTGGATATCGAAAAAGGAAAAAAGGAAAAGGGAAACAACTTGTGTCTGGTTGTTTACAAAGGGTTCATGTGTATATAATTACCATACGTCCTTGCACTTTATAGCTAATATAAATACATAAACTAATATTTATTAGAAAATAAGCAACATATATAGACGAATAATTTATTAGTTACCAAACAAACAACAACAGAAATAAAGAATCAACAGAGGATTTAATCTTTAATTACTTTTTTTTATTATTATTTATTCGAGAGATATACATGATATAATACTTTAACTTCAAATAAATATATAATTAATCTAAAATGCACTAATCAAGCAGAAGGTCCTAACTCGTGGTATCATACCGGCATACTGAACGGATCTAAACATGGTCTGACACTTTTGAATGTTGATTTTTGAGTTTTGATCTGTTTCGGTCTGACACGGTCTTAACAGATCTAAACAGCTCGCTAGACGATACAGTCTTAAATATCTTGACATGCCTTAACGGACTAATTTACCTAATGAGACTATCGATCCGAACGGAGACTTAACGATCTGACAAGTCTTGACGGTTTCCTCTAGCGGTAAATCCAGTCAATTAAGATACGATCAGACCAAAATGACCGTTTCAGACTGAAATCGTGCTACTAGTGATTGAAGCCATGAAGGACTTTTTATTTGTCAAAATGTCATCCTTTCAAATGCTGTGTTTTTGTATGTGGGATTTCCTGAGTGCTTATTTGTTACTATTTCTTTTAGAAGACATTCGTAGTATTTACATGCAGAAACAATATTCTTTAATGCTCTATATCTGCAGGAACATCAACATACATTTCGTGAACAGATGATAAATATTGAACAGCTTTTTAATATCTGTTAACGGATTTGTGTCGATCATTCACACAGTTCTCTAAATTAAGGACCATGAGAAATCATCTTCCGGTAATGTTTATGATGAATTATGTTTAGCTCTCAGTTAATAACATGGCCAAAGGGGTTGTAAATACAGTGGAGATCACTTCTAACCTCTCATTAGAACTGTCAGGAGAACTGTCATAGAACTGTTCTAACCTGTCCTTGAACAGTTCTACCTAGAACAATTCTACCCTAGAACTGTTCTAAGTAGAACTGTCAGAATCAGTTCTAGGTAGAACTGTCAGGATCAGTTCTAGGGTAGAACTGTCTAAATCAGTTCTAGGTAGAACTGTCCAAATCAGTTCTAACCGTAGAACTGTCAGCAGAACTGACTAAATCAGTCAGGATTGTAGAACAGTTCTAAACTGACGTCACTGCAGTAAGGGTACTTTAGAATTTAGAAGAAATAAATCACTTCCAATTACTTTGCTATATAATAGCAGATTTTCTATATTTCTTTCTGATCATATATATACGTTACATGTACAAATATCGAAGTGAATAGGAGGTTATCCAACTCATCGGAGAAATATTTTTATAAGATTGCATAGGAAACATCATTGTTTACGTTTCTTCGTTCCCCGTTTTTAACAGTCTCTTCATACATGTCATAAATATATCTCTGCATTTAATTCATGGAATCTTAATCGTAATTTACCTTGTTTGCCTTGGATTTACATTCATTTAAGATTCTGTTTTGACAAATGTTCATACGAAAATTGTACAGTGGATGAATTATGGGATATTAATGATAAAAGTGTTGTATTATAACGTAAAAAAACATTTGCACCATCTTGTCAATTTAGCCAGACTTATCCATAACGATTATAAATGATATCTGGGAGTCTGAAACTCAGAAAAATATACTCATCTGAACATGAATGAAGCATTTGCCACTGAACGTTCGGCTACAAACAAAATCATGCATTTTTCTTTGCCTTCTTCCATTTGTCTTCAAATTATATTAACAGTATACTATTCCAAGAAGAGAACTTCCCATACATGTACTTTTTATTTTAAAATAAAGTATATGAATCAGTCATGTTAGTGCTGGATGATGCCGTAAAAGAGTTTTGTTTAAAAAAAAAACCATCACAAACTAACTGACTTTAAAAGTCACTTTAGTGACGGTTCATTATTATGGATACAGAGAGAAGATAAGGGTGCGCTAAATTTTTAGATATGGTATAAATACACCTTACCGCTATTTGTTTGCCATTCCTGGATATCGCACAGGTTCCCGTAAAAATTGACATAAAACAAAATATCTGACGCCACAATTGAAAAGTGATTGTAGTATGCTTCAAAAGTTCAAGAGGCTGTCACATATGGTCAGTTTTGGTTGATGCGTCAAATATGGTCAGTTTTCATGGTTTTGGTTGATGCGGACAAATAATTTTGTTATATCCATGAGTCAGTCTGAGATATCAAAACTACTGAAATTAGTTTACGATTCAAAATTTTGATTAAAAAGAGGACATGCTGGCACTTTAAACTGATGCGAGCATAATTTTGTTTTCAAATGTTGCTTTCCTTTATCATGTTTATATTGAACAATCAAAACAATAAAAATATAAGCACGCGCAATTTAAAATTCTACTCGGAACAATATTCCCCAATACTCATGCAATAACCCTATAATATAGATTTTTTGTATTATAATGATTATACACTCCATCCTTACATAAAAATATTACAGATTTACTATGCGACTATAAGAGTTGTATAAAAAAGAGCAAATATGGTCAGTTTTGGTTGATGTGGTCAAATATGGTCAGTTTTGGTTGATGCTGTCAAATATGGTCAGTTTTGATTGATACAGACAAATAATTTTGTAACATGAGTCAGTCTGAGGTATGAAAACTACTGATATTTGTTTCTGATGCGATATTTTGAATAAAAATAGGAAATGCTGGCACCCTCTATTAATGCGGAAAAAAAATGTGTGGTCATTGATTTCCAATATTGCAGTTATTTATATACTACAGTCCCTCTCGAACTAAAATTATAACTGAATTGTTGTGCAGCTATATAGATTTACATAATAAAAAGCAAATATGGTAAGTTTTGGTTGATGCAGTCAAAAGATTTTATTACACGACTCAGTCTGAAGTATAAAAACTACTGATATTTGTTTATGATTCAATATTTTGAATAAAACAAGGACATGCTCATTAGAGGATCAAGGGGAGGGGGTCCAGGGGTTGGAACCCCACTTTTTTTTAACATCAATGCATATGAATGGAAGCATATAGTTGGACCCCAGCCTGGATCTAGGTGCCCCTGCATGCTGGCACTATAAATTGATGTGAACAATTACATTTTTTTTCCAAAATTGCTTTACTTGTATATTACAGTCCCTCTAGACCTAAAATTAAAACTGAAGTACTGTGCAGCTATATAGATTTGCAGAAAGAAAAAGCAAATAAAGGCAATTTAGATTGATGCGGTCAAAAGATTTTTGTTAAACAGGTCGTCCAAAGTATGAAAACTACTCGTAAACAGATATTATATTGGTTATTGAGGTCCGATAACTTTGTTATGTGATAATGAGACATCCTGACTCCCGGAATAACAAATGTAAAACAATTCAAATAATAATGCCCCCCCCCCCCCTAATACTAACGGCCTAATTTATGTACAAAAATTGAGAGAAAAACAAAAATTTATGTAACACATCAACAAAAGAAAATTACTGAATTACATGCTCCTGACTTGGAACAGGCACATACATGCAGAATATGGCGGGGTTAACAGGTTAAACATGTTCTCTAAGGCAGCAACCATTTGATTTTCTGGGTTGGGGTGGCTATGGGTTTTTTTCTGTACAAACTTTTTTTTTCGACTTCAGCGAAGAAGAATCTATTTTTTTTAGCGACAAACCAAAAACAATTTTTTTCTTTTAATTTTAGCATTACATAAACATGATAAACTGGAAACAAACTTTTTTTTCCAAAAAAAAATATAGCCCCCCCCCCCTCCCCCCTCCCCTCAGAAAATCAAACGGTTGCTGCCTTAGTCTTGCCGATTATAAATTTGAAATAAAACCGGCAAAATAGCAAGACTCTATATAATTTAAATCGCTTTTTTACCCAACCCTTTATATTAAGGCAAAGTGTTCTTAAAACTTATAAATCAACTCTAGCCGTAGAATTTATAAATCAATTTTAGCCGCAAAATTTATAAATCAATTTTAGCCGTAGAATTTATAAATCAATTCTGGCCGTATAATTTATAAAAATCAATTTTAGCCGTAGAATTTATAAATCAATTTTAGCCGTAGAATTTATAAATCAATTTTAGCCGTAGAATTTATAAATCAACTCTGGCCGTAGAATTTTTAAAAATCAATTCTAGCCGTAGAATTAGAAATCAATTCTAACCGTAGAACTGTTCTAGAAGTAGAACTGACCAAATATCTGGTCAGTTCTAGCTAGAACTGTCAGGATCAGTTCTAGGGTAGAACTGTCAGGATCAGTTCTAGGTAGCTAGAACTGTCCAAATCAGTTCTAGGTAAAACTGACCAAATCAGTTCTAGCTAGAACAGTTCTAACCTAGAACTGACTAAAAGGTGTCAGGCTGACAGTTCTACGTACTGTTCTAGAACAGTTCTCCTGACAGATTTAATGAGAGGTTAGAAGTGATCTCCACTGTATAAGGCGAGTTTGAACAGCCACATGTTAGAGGGTTCGTGATTTGTAAAAAAGTCAAGGTCCTATACTGTAGGTGCAATAGTTTGGAGGTAACTGTAGGATATAATAGGAACAGACTGATTTTGAAAATATAGTGGAATTAGAAAATTTACCTCCTTGTGAAGTCGAACATTGCTGATGCTTATTTTAAATCAATTCCTATATTGTAAACTAAACAGGGAGGACTTTTCTTTTTCATTATGGAAGGTAAAGAGCTACACCAGATATTATATTGGAGAACATGTATTTTGAATAATTTGTCAAGTGCCTTCGTAGTCTCTCAAACATTTTTTGAAAATAAACAAGTAGTGAATAGTTTAATGTAGTGTAAGCCTAGCGGATTATGCACATGTGAAATATAAAAAAGAAGATGTGGTATGATTGTCAATGAGACAACACTCCACAAGAGACCACAATAACAGAAATTAACAATAATAGGTCACCGTAAGGCCTTCAACAATGAGCAAAGACTGTCATCAAAGCTCACAAGGGAAATCTACATTTAGAAGACTTTTTTACATTACTTATTTAACATTATCATTACATCTATATGTCAGTGTAAGACCTAGCTCCCTTATTCAGACATTTTCTCTAAATATTCGGAAAAGGGTACGTAGTATGGGTCGTAAAGAAGAGGGGCGAAAGATCCCTGAGGGACAATCAAAATCACAGATCGACAATGAACTGACCACGCCATCGATACAAAGATTCATCCTTTACGCAAAGTACATTGGATTAATAAATAATTCATGTTTATTATCATTACATGAGTTTGAGTAATGTTTGAATACTGTAGTTTTGAAATGGACGTCAAGTTGGTTACTTATTCCCTATTCCCTATTCGTTACCTATTCCTTATTCCCTATTCGTTACCTATTCGATACATATTCCCTATTCGTTACCTATTCCCTATTCCCTATTCGTTACTTATTCCCTATTCGTTACCTATTCGTTACCTATTCGTTACTTATTCCCTATTCCCTATTCGTTACCTATTCGTTACTTATTCCCCATTCTTATTCGTTACTTATTCTATTTTTAATATCCTTCCCCCTTTTTAATTGTTTATACTCTTATATCTGGTAATAGTTCTAAATTTGTTGAGGTAAAATTATCTTTTTATGACCTATTTATATGTGTTTGTGCTCATTCTTTTACTTTATGTTCGATACTCATTTGTTCCTTATTTGATTTTTATACGTTCTACTTTTTAACTGCTTTATGTCCGTATGTTTGAAGATGGATCTTGGTTCGAAGGGATGAAATCACCGTGTTAGCGCTTTCATAAAAAAAAAGATGTGGTATGATTGCCAATGAGACAACACCCCACAATAGACTAAAATGACACAGAAACTATCAACTATAGGTCAATGTACGGCCTTCAACAATGAGCATAGCCCAAACCGTGTAGTCAGCAATAAAAGACATGATAATTTCAAACAATTCAAACAACAAAACTAACGGCCGTAATTGATATACAAAAAAATAAACGGAAAACAGATATGTAACACAAAAACAAACGATAACTACTTAATTTCAGGCTTTTGTCTAGGGACAGGCACAAACTAACATAATGTGGTTGGGTTAAACATGTTAGCAGGGTGTACATCGTTTCGGAGCATGCTATTACCTTGTTTAATTCGTTCAATCACTCGCTTATAATTCGCATATCATACGTGTATCATACGTTGCACCTTTTAAAACATGATTTTCAATTGTTTTGTTGTCTCTGGTGGTAGATTTGGGTTCTTAGGGGGGATATAACTCTATAAGCGCATATGTACCCGTTCCAGCGCTCGGATAATACCCTGTTAAATATTCGTTACTATTTCGCTTTTAATACGTTTGTTGTACGTTGCACCTTTTAGAAAAGGATTTTCAATTGTGTTCATATCTCTGGTGGTAAGAATGTGTTCTTATAGTTGAAATACCCCTATTAGCGCGCATGTACCCGTTCCAGCGCTCGCATAATACATGTACCCTGTTACTTTTTCGATCCTTATTCGCTTTTAATGCGCAGGGTATACGTTGCACCTTGAAATACATCGTTTTTTAATTGTGTTCATGTCTCTGGTGGTAACAATGTGTTCTTAGAGATGAAATGACTCTATTAGCGCGCATGTACCCGTTCCAGCGCTCGGTTAATACCCTGTTTCCTATTCGTTACCTATTCGTTACTTATTCGCTTATAATACGTTTGTTGTACGTTCCACCTTTTAGAAAAAGATTTTCATTTGTGTTCATGTCTCTGGTGGTAACAATGTGTTCTTAGAGATGAAATAACCCTTTTAGCGCGTATGTACCCGTGCCAGCGCTCGGCTAATACCTTGTTACTTATTCGTTACTTCTTATTTCAAGGTGCAACGCATAGCACGCGTATTTAAAGCGAAGAAGGAACGAATAAGTAACAGGGTATCAGTCGAGCGATGAAACGGGTACATATGTTCGATTAAGGTTATTTCACCTCTAAGAACCGACAGTTACCACCAGAGACACAAAAATATTTCTTTTTAAAGTGCAACGCATAACACACGTTTTAAAAGCGAATAAGGAACGAATGAGTAACAGGGTATCAGTATAGCGGTGAAATGGGTACATATGCGCTAATAAGGTTTTTTCAACTCAGAGAACACATAATTACCACCAGAGACGTGAAAGCAATCGATAATCGATTTTTTTTTCAAGGTGCAACGTATACCATGCGTATTAAAAGCGAATAAGGAACGAATAAGTAACAGGGTATCAGTCGAGCGCTGAAACGGGTACATATGTTCAATTAAGGTTATTTCACCTCTAAAAACCGACAGTTACCACCAGAGACACAAACATATTTCTTTTTTTAAAGTGCAACGCATAACACACGTTTTATTTTTTAATTTAAACATATTTATTTATAGTGGATTGGGAAACAAGTTTTGCAACTTATATTTATCCCTTCCACTTTGCGGGTGCGAGTGCTGCCTTGTAGCGGCATCAGCCTACTCTTTTTCGAAATCTACAAGGGTGTCTTTAACGTGCAAGAGATATGGCTCTCTCTTAATAATCGTTTTATTTCAAGGTGCAACGTATACCACGCGTATTAAAAGCGATTAAGGAACGAATAAGTTACAGGGTATAAACCGAGCGCTGGAACGGGTACATACACGCTAATAGGGTTATTTCATCTCTAAAAACACAAAGTTACCGCCAGAGACAAGAACACAATTGAAAATCATTTTCTAAAATGTTCATTTTTATACAATCACTAAAAGGTGATTTCACTTATTCGAACCAAGAACCAGATCTTCAAACATACGAATATAAAACATTTAAAAGGTAGAACGTATAAAAATCAAATAATAAACAAATAAGTATCTAACATAAAGCAACAGGATCGGTTGAGCACAAACACATATAAATAGGTCATAAAAAGGTCATTTTACCTCAACAAATTTAGATCTATAACAAGAGATAAGAACCTCTTACTTATAGTTTAAGAAAAATAGACAAAAACACAAAAGCTTAACACTGAGCAATGAACCGTGAAAATGAGGTCGAGGTCAAATAAAACCTGCGCGACTGACATACAGATCATATAATATTTCCATACACCAAATATAGTTGACTTATAGCATATAGTATTAGATAAAAAGACCAAAACTCAAAAACTTAACTTTGACCACTCAACCATGAAAATGAGGTCAAGGTCAGATAACATCTGCACGCTAGACATGTACACCTTACAATCATTCCATACAACGAATATTGTAGATATATTGTGTAAAGTATGAGAAAAAGAGACCAAAACACAAAAACTTAACTATAACCACTGAACCATGAAAATAAAGTCAAGGTCAGATGACACCTGCAAGTTGGACATGGACACCTTACAGTCCTTCCATACACCGAATATACTTGCCCTATTGCTTATAGTATCTGAGATATGGACTTGACCACCAAAACTTAACCTTGTTCACTGATCCATGAAATGAGGTCGAGGTTAAGTGAAAACTGTCTGACGGGCATGGGGACCTTACAAGGTACGCACATGCCAAATATAACTATCCTATTACTTAAAATAAGAGAAAATTCAATATTACAAAAAATCTTAAGTTTTTTTTCAAGTGGTCACTGAACCATAAAAATGAGGTCAAGGACATTTGACATTTGACTTACAGAAACTTCGTAACATGAGGCATCCATATACAAAGTATGAAGCATCCAGTTCTTCCACCTTCTAAAATGTAACGTTTTTTAAAAGTAAGCTAACACCGCCGCCGCCGTAGCCGCCGCCGCCGGATCACTATCCCTATGTCAAGCTTTCTGCAACAAAAGTTGCAGGCTCGACAAAAATTAAAAAGGGTGAGGATATCAAAAATCGAATAAGTAACGAATAAGGAATAAGTAACGAATAGGTAACGAATAGGGAATTGAGAATAAATAACGAATAGGTAACGCATAGGGAATAGGGAATAAGTTACGAATAGGTAACGCATAGGGAATAGGGAATAAATAACAATTAAGTAACCGAGCGCTGGAACGGGTACATGCACGGTAATAGGGTCATGTTATCTCTAAACACATTGTTACCACCAGAGACATAAACACAATTGAAAATCCTTTTCTAAAAGGTGCAACGTACAACAAACGTTTTATAAGTGAATAGGTAACGAATAGGTAACGAATAGGTAACGAATAGGTAACAGGGTATTAACCGAACGCTGAAACGGGTACATGCACGCTAATAGGGTCATTTCATCTCTAAGAACACATTGTTACCACCAGAGACATGAACACAATTGAAAAACGATTTATTTCAAGGTGCAACGTATACCCTGCGCATTAAAAGCGAATAAGGAACGAACAAGTAACACTACAAAAGTCTTAAAGTCTGAAAAGACCAGTTTTTGTCTTAATTTGCATGAACTTTTACTCGACATTCTTTAAAAGTATGACTTGTGTTTTAATTTTTCTTGATGAATTCTCATTTTTATTAAATTTGTATTAAATTTACTCGACATATTCTTGACATTCTGAATATTGTCTTAAAATTTCTTGACAAATTCTTGACATTTGAATATTGTCTTGAAATATCTCGACATATTCTTGACATTCTTATTTCGTATCAGTATGGCGTGAGATATTCTGAACATTTTGAATTGTGTCTAAAATTTACTTGACAGTTCTGAGCTCTACAAATCATGACCAATATACATGGTATAAATTTATCTTTATTTCTCTTTATATGATATACTGTTGTTTCAAGTTACACTTCTTACAACAAAAATAAAAGTTGGGCATGTAAAATAATTGAAAATCTAAAGTATGAAATAATTTAAATGTGGGTTTTTAAATAATTACAAATTTTGATTCCTTAATCTTATAAATTAAATGATTTAAAAAACCAATCATACTGTAGACATATTTCATTAAACATTCATAATACTCAATGTTTATATGGTAAATAATTATCAAAATGTGGTTTATATAAATAGAAAATCATGATGATATACAAATCATTCATTTAATAAAAGAACAATTTGTGTAATGTCACCTGTTGGAATACACATGGACAGGATGTTCCCCATAAAATTAAGGTATTCCACACCCCAGAGTACACGCAACTGTCAAAAAGAAATTACTGATTTAGCTGTTATCAGCCATACAACTTGTCATTTGACTGACCATGCCAGTACAATTTAAAAAGTTTGTTGATAGATGAAAATGAAAATCATCATTTTGATAATGAAACATTGAATTAAAATGAAATTTCTTCATCAAAATTATGAAGTTAATTATTTTAACATAAAAACAATTGAATAATTCCCAAAGATTAAAAAAAATATTATCTACTCCAGGAATAATAAGTCTGTTCACATTTCAGGTGAAATTTATACTGTTGAGATAGTGTCCAGACATATTTAAAACTGTCAAGAATGTGTCCAGACATATTCAGACATTATTTAGAATGTCAAGAAAATGTCAAGACATATTCAGACATTATTAAGAATGTCAAGAATATGTCAAGACATATCGAGACAAATTTAAGACAGTCAAGAATTGGTCGAGACTAATCTAGACTCTTATCAGATGATACAGGAAGTGTCGAGAAATTTTAAGACAATGTTCATACTGTCAAGACACTTGTTAAGAAAAATCAAGAACCTTATTAGACAAATTCATACTATGTCAAGAATTTTTTAAAATTATTCAGGCAAATTAAGAATGTCGAGTAAAAATTCATGCTAATTCAGACAAAAACTGGTCTTTTCAGACTTTTTGACTTTTGTAGTGTAACAGGGTATTATCCGAGCGCTGGAACGGGTACATACGCGCTAATAGGGGTATTTCATCTATAAGAACATATTATTTCCACCAGAGATATAAACACAATTGAAAATCCGTTTCTAAAAGGTGCAACGTACAACAAACGTATTATAAGTGAATAGGTAACGAATAGGTAACGAAAAGGTAACAGGGTATTGACCGAGCGCTGGAACGGGTACATGTACGTTGCACCTTTTGGAAAAGGATTTTCCATTGTGTCCATGTCTCTGGTGGTAACAATGTGTTCTTAGAGATGAAATGACCCTATGAGCGTGCATGTACCCGTTCCTCGCTCGGTTAATACCCTGTTACTTATTCGTTACTTATTCGCCTATAATACGTTTGTTGTACGTTGCATCTTTTAGAAAAGGATTTTCAATTGTGTTCATGTCTCTGGTGGTAACAATGTGTTCTTAGAGATGAAATGACCCTGTTAGCGCGTATGTCCCCGTTCCAGCGCTCGGTTAATACCCTGTTACTTATTCGTTACTTATTCGCCTATAATACGTTTGTTCTACGTTGCACCTTCTAGAAAAGGATTTTCAATTGTGTCCATGTCTCTGGTGGTAGCAATGTGTTTTTAGAAACGAAATGACCCTATTAGAGCGGATGTACCCGTTCCAGCGCTCGGTTAATACCCTGTTACCTATTCGTTACCTATTCGTTACCTATTCGTTACTTATTCGCTTTTAATACGTTTGTTGTACGTTGCACCTTTTAGAAAAGGATTTTCAATTTGTGTTTATATCCCTGGTGGTAATAATGTGTTCTTAAAGATGAAATACTCCTATTAGCGCGTATGTACCCGTTCCAGCGATCGGATAATACCCGGTTACTTATTCGTTCCTTATTCGCTTTTAATGCACAGGGTATTCGTTGCACCTTGAAATAAATCGTTTTTTAATTGTGTTCATGTCTCTGGTGGTAACAATGTGTTCTTAGAGATGAAATGACCCCATGAGCGTGCATGTACCCATTCCAGCGCTCGGTTAATACCCTGTTACTTATTCGTTACTTATTCGCCTATAATACGTTTGTTCTACGTTGCACCTTCTAGAAAAGGATTTTCAATTGTGTCCATGTCTCTGGTGGTAGCAATGTGTTTTAAGAAACGAAATGACCCTATTAGAGCGGATGTACCCGTTCCAGCGCTCGGTTAATACCCTGTTACCTATTCGTTACCTATTCGTTACCTATTCGTTACTTATTCGCTTTTAATACGTTTGTTGTACGTTGCACCTTTTAGAAAAGGATTTTCAATTTGTGTTTATATCCCTGGTGGTAATAATGTGTTCTTATAGATGAAATACCCCTATTAGCGCGTATGTACCCGTTCCAGCGCTCGGATAATACCCGGTTACTTATTCGTTCCTTATTCGCTTTTAATGCACAGGGTATTCGTTGCACCTTGAAATAAATCGTTTTTTAATTGTGTTCATGTCTCTGGTGGTAACAATGTGTTCTTAGAGATGAAATGACCCCATGAGCGTGCATGTACCCATTCCAGCGCTCGGTTAATACCCTGTTACTTATTCGTTACTTATTCGCCTATAATACGTTTGTTGTACGTTACATCTTTTAGAAAAGGATTTTTAATTGTGTTTATGTCTCTGGTGGTAACAATGTGTTCTTAGAGATGAAATGACCCTATTAGCGCGTATATACCCGTTTCAGCGCTTGGTTAATACCCTGTTACTTATTCGTTACTTATTCGCCTATAATACGTTTGTTGTACGTTGCACCTTTTAGAAAAGGATTTTCTATTGTGTCCATGTCTCTGGTGGTAACAATGTGTTCTTAGAGATGAAATGACTCTATTAACGTGCATGTACCCGTTCCAACACACAGTTAATACCCTGTTACTTACTCGTTACTTATTCGCTTTTAATACGTTTGTTGTACGTTGCACCTTTTAGAAAACTTCTTTCAATTGTGTTCATATCTCTGGTGGTAATAATGTGGTCTTATAAATGAAATACCCCTATTTGCGCGTATTTACCCGTTCCAGCGCTGGGATAATACCCGGTTACTTATTCGTTACTTTTTCGCTTTGAATGCGCAGGGTATACGTTGCACCTTGAAATAAATTGTTTTATAATTGTGTTCATGTCTCTGGTGGTAACAATGTGTTCTTAGAGATGAAATGACCCTATTAGCGCGCATGTGCCCGTTCCAGGGCTCGGTTAATACCCTGTTACCTATTCGTATCCTATTCACTTATAATACGTTTGTTGTACGTTGCACCTTTTAGAAAAGGATTTTCAATTGTGTCCATGTCTCTGGTGGTAACAATGTGTTCTTAGAGATGATATGGCCCTATTAGCGCGCATGTTCCTGTTCCAGCGCTCGGTTAATACCTTGTTACCTATTCGTATCCTATTCACTTATAATACGTTTGTTGTACGTTGCACCTTTTAGAAAAGGATTTTCAATTGTGTCCATGTCTCTGGTGGTAACAATGTGTTCTTAGAGATGAAATGACCCTATGAGCGTGCCTGTACCCGTTCCAGCGCTCGGTTAATACCCTGTTACTTATTCGTTACTTATTCGCCTATAATACGTTTGTTGTACGTTGCATCTTTTAGAAAAGGATTTTCAATTGTGTTCATGTCTCTGGTGGTAACAATGTGTTCTTAGAGATGAAATGACCCTATTAGCGCGTATGTCCCCGTTCCAGCGCTCGGTTAATACCCTGTTACTTATTCGTTACTTATTCGCCTATAATACGTTTGTTCTACGTTGCACCTTTTAGAAAAGGATTTTCAATTGTGTCCATGTCTCTGGTGGTAACAATGTGTTCTTAGAAATTAAATGACCCTATTAGCGCGCATGTACCCGTTCCAGCGCTCGGCTAATACCCTGTTACCTATTCGTTACCTATTCGTTACCTATTCGTTACTTATTTGCTTTTAATACGTTTGTTGTACGTTGAACCTTTTAGAAAAGGATTTTCAACTTGTGTTCATATCCCTGGTGGTAATAATGTGATCTTATAGATGAAATCCCCCTATTAGCGCGTAGGTACCCGTTCCAGCACTCGGATAATACCCTGTTACTTATTCGTTCCTTATTCGCTTTTAATGCGCGGGGTAAGTATACGTTGCACCTTGAAATAAAGCGTTTTTTAATTGTGTTCATGTCTCTGGTGGTAACAATGTGTTTTTAGAAACGAAATGACCCTATCAGAGCGCATGTACCCGTTGCAGCGCTCGGTTAATACCCTGTTACCTATTCGTTGCCTATTTGTTACCTATTCACTTATAATACGTTTGTTGTACGTTGCACCTTCTAGAAAAGGATTTTCAATTGTGTCATGTCTCTGGTGGTAACAATGTGTTCTTAGAGATTAAATGACCCTATTAGAGCGCTTGTACCCATTCCAGCGCTCGGTTAATACCCTGTTACCTATTCGTTACCTATTCGTTACTTATTCGCTTTTAATACGTTTGTTGTACGTTGCACCGTTTAGAAAAGGATTTTCAATTTGTGTTCATATCCCTGGTGGTAATAATGTGTTCTTATAGATGAAATACCCCTATTAGCGCGTATGTACCCGTTCCAGCGCTCGGATAATACTCGGTTACTTATTCGTTCCTTATTCGCTTTTAATGCACAGGGTATTCGTTGCACCTTGAAATAAATCGTTTTTTAATTGTGTTCATGTCTCTGGTGGTAACAATGTGTTCTTAGAGATAAAATGACCCCATGAGCGTGCATGTTACCATTCCAGCGCTCGGTTAATACCCTGTTACTATTCGTTACTTATTCGCCTATAATACGTTCGTTGTACGTTGCACCTTTTAGAAAAGGATTTTTAATTGTGTTCATATCCCTGGTGGTAATAATGTGTTCTTATAGATGAAATACCCCTATTAGCGCGTAGGTACCCGTTCCAGCACTCGGATAATACCCTGTTACTTATTCGTTCCTTATTCGCTTTTAATGCGCGGGGTAAGTATACGTTGCACCTTGAAATAAATCGTTTTTTAATTGTGTTCATGTCTCTGGTGGTAACAGTGTGTTTTTAGAAACGAAATGACCCTATTAGAGCGCATGTACCCGTTGCAGCGCTCGGTTAATACCCTGTTACCTATTCGTTGCCTATTTGTTACCTATTCACTTATAATACGTTTGTTGTACGTTGCACCTTTTAGAAAAGGATTTTCAATTTGTGTTCATATCCCTGGTGGTAATTCACTTATAATACGTTTGTTGTACGTTGCACCTTTTAGAAAAGGATTTTCAATTTGTGTTCATATCCCTGGTGGTAATTCAGGGTATTAACCGAGCGCTGGAACGGGTACATACGCGCTAATAGGGGTATTTCATCTATAAGAACACATTATTACCACCAGGGATATGAACACAAATTGAAAATCCTTTTCTTAAAGGTGCAACGTACAACAAACGTATTAAAAGCGAATAAGTAACGAATAGGTAACGAATAGGTAACAGGGTATTAACCGAGCGCTGGAACTGGTACATGCGCGCTAATAGGGTCATTTCATCTGTAAGAACATATTGTTACCACCAGAGACATGTACACCTGTTATCTATTCGTTACTTATTCGTTACCTATTCACTTATAATACGTTTGTTGTACGTTGCACCTTTTAGAAAAGGATTTTCAATTGTGTACATGTCTCTGGTGGTAACAATATGTTCTTACAGATGAAATGACCCTATTAGCGCGCATGTACCAGTTCCAGCGCTCGGTTAATACCCTGTTACCTATTCGTTACCTATTCGTTACTTATTCGCTTTTAATACGTTTGTTGTACGTTGCACCTTTAAGAAAAGGATTTTCAATTTGTGTTCATATCCCTGGTGGTAATAATGTGTTCTTATAGATGAAATACCCCTATTAGCGCGTATGTACCCGTTCCAGCGCTCGGTTAATACCCTGAATTACCACCAGGGATATGAACACAAATTGAAAATCCTTTTCTAAAAGGTGCAACGTACAACAAACGTATTATAAGTGAATTACCACCAGGGATATGAACACAAATTGAAAATCCTTTTCTAAAAGGTGCATTGTACAACAAACGTATTATAAGTGAATAGGTAACGAATAAGTAACGAATAGGTAACAGGGTATTAATCGAGTGCTGGAACGGGTACATGCGCTCTAATAGGGTCATTTCGTTTCTAAGAACACATTGTTACCACCAGAGACATGAACACAATTAAAAAACGATTTATTTCAAGGTGCAACGTATACTTACCCTGTGCATTAAAAGCGAATAAGTAACGAATAAGTAACCGGGTATTATCCGAGCACTGGAACGGGTACATACGCGCAAATAGGGGTATTTCATCTATTAGAACACATTATTACAACCAGAGATATGAACACAATTGAAAATCCTTTTCTAAAAGGTGCAACGTACAAGAAACGTAGTAAAAGCGAATAAGTAACGAGTAAGTAACAGGGTATTCACCGAGCACTGGAACGGGTACATGCACGCTAATAGAGTCATTTCATCTCTAAGAACACATTGTTACCACCAGAGACATGGACACAATTGAAAATCCTTTTTTCCCAAAAGTTGCAACGTACAACAAACGTATTATAGGCGAATAAGTAACGAATTAGTAACAGGGTATTAACCGAGCGCTGGAACGGGTACATACGCCCTTATAGGGTCATTTCATCTCTAAGAACACATTGTTACCACCAGAGACATGAACACACTTGAAAATCCTTTTCTAAAAGATGCAACGTACAACAAACGTATTATAGGCGAATAAGTAACGAATAAATAACATGGTATTTACCGAGCGCTGGAACGGGTACATTCACGCTCATTGGGTTATTTCATCTCTACGAACACATTGTTACCACCAGAGACATGGACACAATTGAAAATCCTTTTCTAAAAGGTGCAACGTACAACAAACGTATTATAAGTGAATAGGAAACGAATAGGTAACGAATAGATAACAGGGTATTAACCGAGCGCTGGAACAGGAACATGCGCGCTAATAGGGTCATTTCATTTCTAAGAACACATTGTTACCACCAGAGTCATGGACACAATTGAAAATCCTTTCTAAAAGGTGCAACGTACAACAAACGTATTATAAGTGAATAGGTAACAAATAGGTAGAAGGGTATTAACTGAGCGCTGGAACGGGTAAATGCGCAGTAATAGGGTCATTTCATCTGTAAGAACACATTGTTACCACCAGAGACATGAACACAATTAAAAAACGATTTATATCAAGGTGCAACGAATACCTTGTGCATTAAAAGCGAATAAGGAACGAATAAGTAACAGGGTATTATCCGAGCGCTGGAACGGGTACCTACGCGCTAATAGAGGTATTTCATCTATAAGAACACATTATTTCCACCAGAGATATGAACACAATTGAAAATCCTTTTCTAAAAGGTTCAACGTACAACAAACGTATTAAAAGCGAATAAGTAACAAATACTTAACAGGGTATTATCCGAGCGCTGGAACGGGTACATATGCGCTTATAGAGTTATATCACCTCTAAGAACCTAAATCTACCACCAGGGACAACAAAACAATTGAAAATCATGTTTTAAAAGGTACAACGTATGATACACGTATTATATGCGAATTATAAGCGAGTGATGGAACGAATTAAACAAGGTAATAGCATGCTCCGAAACGATGTACACCCTGCTAACATGTTTAACCCAAACACATTATGTTAGTTTGTGCCTGTCCCTAGACAAGAGCCTGAAATTAAGTAGTTATCGTTTGTTTTTGTGTTACATATTTGTTTTCCGTTTATTTTTTTGTATATTATCAAATACGGCCGTTAGTTTTGTTGTTTGAATTGTTTGAAATTGTCATGTTTGGGCCTTTTATTGGTGACTACACGGTGTGGGCTATGCTCATTGTTGAAGGCCGTACATTGACCTATAGTTGATAGTTTCTGTGTCATTTTGGTCTATTGTGGGGTGTTGTCTCATTGGCAATCATACCACATCTATTTTTTTTATGAAAGCGCTAACACGGTGATTTCATCCCTTCGAACCAAGATCCATCTTCAAACATACAGACATAAAGCAGTTAAAAGGTAGAACGTATAAAAATCAAATAAGGAACAAATGAGTATCGAACATAAAGTAAAAGGATCGGTTGAGCACAAACACATATAAATAGGTCATCAAAAGATCATTTTACCTCAACAAATTTAGAACGATTACCAGATATAAGAGTATAAACAATTAAAAAGGGGGAAGGATATTAAAAATAGAATAAGTAACGAATAAGGAATATGGAATAAGTAACTAATAGGTAACGATAGGGAATAGGGAATAAGTAACGAATAGGTAACGAATAGGGAATAGGGAATGGGTAACGAATAGGTAACGAATAGGGAAAAGGGAATAGGTAACGAATATGTAACGAATAGGGAATAGGGAATAGGTAACGAATAGGGAATTAAATAAGTAACCAACTTGACGTCCATAGTTTTGAATGTTATCTCGTATCATCGTCATATGCCGAGAGTAAAAATCCATCACATGTTTTTATTTTCCAAAGTATCAACTATCCATCCAAGTCACCATTTTTAAAATAAACCATAATTAAAGGTCAAAGTTCGATCTTTAACACAGAGCCGTGCATTAAACAAAACAGCAAGATATAACAATGAATAAAGGGCCCCAAAAAGAGAAGTGCAAAACTATATTTAAATCAGAAAACCAACGGTTTAATCCATATATAAACGAGAACGAGAAACACTTATAATCCACACCAACAAACGACAACCACTGAAAATCAGATTCTTGACTTAGAACAGGTGCAAACAGATGCAATAGGTACCAACCTTCACCCTTATCTTAAACAATAGTGTATCATCATAACATAGAAAGACACACTCGAAAATGACAACTGTAATGCCCTTACTCAATCAAAAGACATATTAACACATGTGAACATACACTGATAGAAAAAAATAGAATAAAGGTATAATTCTAGCTGTCCATTTTTTTGTCTAAAATTATTCCAGCAGGTCTCGTGTATGGATTATTTGTCTTTAAGTTTTCATATATTCTATTTTCGCTTTCCCTTAGTGTGTTGCCTATGAAGAAGCTTTATGCACCAAGGGTTTCGATTTAATTTATGTTTGATGATTGCAATTGACAGCATTACAATTGCAATCATGGCTTAGTTTCTCCTTTTAGAAAAAACGTGTCAACATTGCTTACGAATGTATGCTATCGTCTGACCACAATTCTTTGAATTTTTCCTCGATTAAGGTGGTACACCACAGGGCGACAACTCTGTAAACATCAGCTGAACGTTTTAAATACGTTCTATTGATAAGGATTTTTTTCGATAACGTGTGTGGTTGGCTGGTGGACGTTTCGTCCCCGATGATATCACCAGCCCAGTAGTAATCACTTCAATGTTGACATGAATATCAATTATATTGACATTTTATAAATTTCTTGTTAACAAAATTATGAATTTTTCGAACTAAGGATTTTCTTATCCCAGGCATAGATTACCTTTGCCTTATTTGGCATAACGTTTGGGAATTTTAGGTCCTCGATGATCCTCAACTCTGTAAAGCAAATATTTTTTCAAAATGTTATGAAATTAAACGAGCCAAATTAAGTCAAGTCAAGGTGTTTGGTATCAAGCGAAACACTTATATCTGCATGACATGACCACAATAACCAATGCCATAGTGGAAATGAAACTGATCACTTTCATAGTTGATTCTTTTTGCTTGGGCTTTCATTTGGTGGGGTGGGGGGATGGGGGGGGGGTAGGTTGTCAATCTTTGTTTTGTGGTTTGGTGCAACATTGATATGTCCGTTCTATGTTGTTTTCCAAAGATAAAGAAGAATCAACTTTTACAATTTTATTACATCAAGTACTGCAATGGCCTATATCCTCTCTACGGACACACTTTCTGAAAAACACAATACTATAAATCAACAGACACATAAATATAACTAATATCTGAATTAAAAATTGAGATCTCATGATATATATTTGTATAGGTTAGAAAATATTGTCAACAAGTGAATCTGTGAGCTACTGCTCACTAATGATACAATCGCCCGCTTAAAGTATTCGGCTACAAATATAACAGGAAGGTTTAAAGTGAGTTATCCGAAAACGCATCACACAGTTCAACTAACTTATATAACGACTTAACCCTAATTCAGAAATACTATATAATAGTTCATGAGAACAGTTTGATTAAAATTTTCAACTTGGCTATCATGTGTAAAATGATACAAGTGTTCAGTAAACAGAAAGTTGTTCGGTGATGAATCTGAAAACGCCTCACATGATAAAACTGATTAATATTAACCCTAAAACAAATTTTAGATATCCTTGAATTGTAGATCCTACGAAAAGTTTGATGAAAACTTTAAACTTCGCTATCATGTATCAAATGATACAAGTTTTCTGTAAACAGGAAGTAGTGGAGTAATGAATCTGAAAATGCATCAAGTGGTAAAGTTTACTTATATATATTTATATATATATACAACTCGTCTAAACATCAACCCAACAATGTTAGATCTGTACAATTTGCTTTATATATATATAATTATGTATATACCCTACGCACTAATATCAGATATTCTCGTAGTGTAGATTCACAGAAAAGTGCGATGAAATGTCGTATTTCGATTAGATGAGAGATATGGTATTTTTCATCTATTTTCTCTATTTTGAGATTTTCTGTTCTCTGTTGGTGTATTTGTAACGATGGACTTCCATGTGCCAGGGTATTGGCTAGCAAATACCATGGCAGATTGGAAGTACAAATGTCTCAAAATAAAGTAACTTCAAAAGACCTCAGCTAGACTTTTCATATGACATGTAGGATACCTGCTTACAATAATAAAATTGAGAATGGATATGGGGAATGTGTCAAAGAGACAACAACCCGACCAAAGAACAGTCAACAGCAGAAGTCCTCCAATGAGTCTTCAATTAACATTCCGAGATCAAAATGGATTCAAAGAACATTTGTTAGAATTGAAATAGCTATTTCATGCTTACAAGTGGCATTTGACAAAAACAATGGTATCGAGGTAAACCATGTTTTCCTTACCGAATGGCTTTAGAAATTTTCTTAACCAGGGTTGTGTAGCAAAAAACCCTTATACAAAGAGAGTATAAATATCTTATTTCTAAATAAGTATAGATTATCGGGTTTTCTACACATTGATATAGTAAAATATCAGCCGCGAGCCACAATGTAAACATGTTTTACGAGTGAGCGTAGCGAACGAGCTTAAAAGTTTCACATTATCATGATAACGTCGAGTGGCTGATATTTTACGATAGCTATACGACAAAATCCCGATTATCTGTTTTTCGTTTTATTACTGGTCTTTTCCCTCTTCCTAAGACAGTTTTAAGCATGATTAAAACAAGCTTGATGACGTCTCCTCTCGCATTGTGACGTCACTGATAACTTCTCCTCTCACATTGTGACGTCGCTGATAATGCCTGGTCTCGTTTTGAAGCCTTTCTACGATTACTACGGAGTGACAGAACAGGGTGATATAGGCGTAGGGAAGGACGATAAAACCTTATATATGTGTATCGAATGTCAGGCGATTGTAACTTATTTGTGACTTGTACTGAAGTTTCCATGATGCATGATGATGTCGTTGCTATATATTAATATTGTTAAGGCAATATAATATTTCCAATTAAAGGCTAAACGAAGGAGTATACTAACTAGTTTATACTCGCATATGTAGCGATAAGTATAGGTACAGGGTAATCGATCCCAAGTCCATGAACTGCCGAAGTTCCTAATGGTCACACAGACATCTGTACTAATGCCAAAGGCTGAAATAATTTACCGAACATTAATTTTGAATTTCGTATTAAATAACGCAAAAGGGATAATTTCAATTGTTTGATACCATTTTAAGAGTTAAATCGGATTGTGATTGTATTAGAAAAAGTTAAAAAAAACAAATATACAAAACGATCGTCAAACCCATTAGTCTAAAAACAAACTTTAGTAATTGTTGTTTGGAGTGGGCAAAGGCTCCGTGTTGAAGATAGTAATTTGACAAATGATAGTTTTCTTTTACAAATTGTGACTTGGCTGGAGAGCTTTTTCATTGACATTTATATCCATCTTCTTTTATCTATTCACAATGCAATGAAAAAAAACGGAATTATACTAAGAGAAAACAAAAGTAAACGAATTACAACATATAAAAACAAGCGGTGATGTCAGGTGCTCTGGAAGGGTAAGGAGATTCCACCCAACTAGTGGCACATGTTGGTTGTAAATGTAAGTACAAATCCGTATTTCAGTGCAATTAGGTAGATCACATTCGAAAAATAACTACTCGTTTTTATTCTTTTATCTTGTTATCGACCAAATGAGAAAGTGCTGAACACTATTAATCTATTAATTTTTCCCAACCTTTTTATACACATATATTGTTGAATACAATGTACTGTCCTGTAGATGACGCAGTTTTTTGTGTTGTTTTTTTTTTTTTGCTGTCTCATCGACTTTTGGTGTATATACTTTTGCTAAATTATCATAAAATTTACCTGATCCAAATGGAAGCTCATAAAATGAAAAGGGACCATTTTCTATGGCAAATGTAAAGGTTCCATCGTTGTCAATATCATTTGCACCAGTCCATATAGAAATATAATCGGCTGTAAAGAATTAAATGTAAATGAGCTTCATCATGTTCATCGAAAATCAGTAGATAAAGGAAGAAAAGTATAGAAATAAATATGCGACGTCAAACTGTGACATATTTCGGTAAAAGATGCATTTTTCGACTGATTTTTTTATCATTCAAACTGATTTAACTTGAAAACGAGTTCATGGACCTCTCTGTTTTTTAAATGACGTTTGTTTTGATAACGTCATAATATATTTTGTACAAATTTTCTTGAAAAAAGACAATAATGCAATTTGAATGCTAAATATTCATCAAAAGCCCCTTATTTGGTCAAAAAATTACTGCAAATTTAACAGTTTTCATACATATTCTTAAATTATCTGAAAACTTGACTAAGGTTCAAGGTATTTAGATAAACAAAACAAATTTGGCATTAAACAAGTTACCATGGCAACAATACATGACTTGATTGCATATTTTCTAAAATTTTATAATTTTCGTCGTTTTTATCAAACTTTAAGTATATTTTAGATTGAAAAAGTATGTGCGCACACCTATGAAACAGCTTTATATTTGGTGAGATTATGTCAAAAGTTACAATAAAGCTTTTGTTAAATTATTTTATTGTTTCTTGGCAGCGCACGAGGTTTCCACAGCGAAAATAAAGATCGAAACTGCTTACATGTACATTCTGTATTTTTTATCGTTTTGGTGAATAACAGTAAATATTATGAAGTAATTTTGACGTCATCAGATAAAAAACTTTATTGTTTTTTTATATATTTCTTGACTTTATGCATTTCTAAACATTATGTGCCAATTTTAAATAGTTATCAAACATTTATTTTCTTGTGCCAAAACCAGGTCTGAATGCCCCTACAGATCTGTACATGAAATTTTCAATATTGGATCAAACGTTATCGTATTCAAGATAGAAAGGTATGAACATTAATACCGACTTTGATGAAAATATTAAGTCCTTAAAACTTGATAAACTAAATCCCTAGTTTGTCATATTCCTGACTAGAATTTTCAAAGAAACAAGATAAATCAATTATGTTGAGGTTGTAATTAACAAAAATAAGAGTAACATCTATGTGAACTGTTATAATCTTTGCCGCATCTAGCTAGGTAAATTATTTGTATGAAAAAATGGATTAAACCTGATTTTATAGCTAGGACAAGATTATAATCATAATTTATAGTATTTTCAAGTTGTAACCAGTTTTTGTAAACCTTCTTTAGTTTTTCAAGATGTGACCAATGGAAACTAGATATATCAGTTGTTTTATCTTACGTTTTGGTAAGTCTTTAGGAAAAAATAATATTGTATCGTTAAACGAAAGCCTTTTTAGGACCTAACAAAAATATTAATCAAAGTCGAAATCACGATTTAAATCGTTATCATGAAATACAAAATTGTTTTCACAGAATAAAATAGTCATCATAAATTTTTGGAGCTAGTTACAACATCTTTAATATTTGTAAAACTTTATAACTAATCAAATTCGTTGTCACATTTTTCGAAACGAATTTAATTATTTTGTTATCACAGTTGTTTTTTTTTTATTATGTAATTCATGATTACGGAAAAACTTCATTTAAAAATAATTAATAATACATTCTCAACTTACGAATATTAAATTCATTTTGAACAGCATTGGCTTCTTGTGCAGTGTTCGGTCTCCACAGGTAGGCACCATTTGTCGAGGCACAATTATCCTTAAATTAAGTAAATAGTTATCAAAGGTACCAGGATTATAATTTAGTATGCCAGACGCGCGTTCCGTCTACATAAGACTCATCATTGACGCTCATATCAAAATATCATAAAGCCAAACAAGTACAAAGTTGAAGAGCATTGGGGATCATAAATCCAAAAAGTTGTGCCAAATACGGTTAAGGTTATCTATGCCTAGGATAAGAAAATCATTAGTTTTTCGAAAAATGAAAAGTTTTGTTAACAGCAAATTTATAAAAATGACCACATTATTGATATTCATGTCAACACCGAAGTGTTGACTACTGGGCTGGTGATACCCGCGGGGACGAAACGTCCACCAGCAGTGGCATCGACCCAGTGGTGTAAATAGTTATCAAAGGTACAAGAATTATAATTTAGTACACCAGACGCGCGTTTCGTCTACATAATACTCATCAGTGACGCTCATATCAAAATATTATAAAGCCAAACAAGTACAAAGTTGAAGAGCATTGGGGATACAAAATCCAAAAAGTTGTGCCAAATACGTAGATGACATTCCTATCATATTTACATTTCGTTCATTTTCGCAGATTTCGTGGGTATAGATGAACCACGAAAATAAATCTTCAACGAATGACAAATTTTCTATAAACCTGTATATAGATATAAAATGAGGTATGAGTGCCAATGAGATAACTCTCCATCCAAGTCACAATTTATAAAAGTAAATCATTATAGGTACGGTCGTCAACTCAGTGCCTTGGCTCACACCTAACAGCAATTTATAATCGGCCCCAAGCAATTTCTAGTGTTAAACCATTCAAACGGTCAAATATATATATATAAATATAGAGAAGCGAGAAACACTTAAGAACCGAATCATCAAACGACAACTACTGAACATCTGGTTCCTGATTTAGGACAGGTACAAACAATTGCAGCGGATTTAAACGTTTAAATGGTACCGCACCATTACCTTTATCTGAACCAATAGGTGAGTATTACAACATAGAAAGACACACTATAAAATATCTATTGAAATGGCTTTACTCAATCAAAAGATGTAGTAACACAAATGAACACACACAGAACAATTTTATTTTATCTATGCTACAATAAAAATACAAAAGAATTATAATAAGGGATGAATAATAAATCAAAAGTTTAATGTTTAAAAATTTCAGAAAAATTTCAAACCTGAAAACAATCAGCCATTTGCAATAATTTTATACACAGCTAAATGAAAATAATTTTGTTGTTACTTCTTTTGTCTGTATTACCTTCCGTTTAGGAACACCAATATTTTTTTTTTGTTTCTCCATAAAACTATCCTGAAAATTGGTACACGTGGGGTGAATATATATCAACAATAAAACTATAAAATTGGTGCTCGATAACACTTCGTGTTCTTTATGTATAAGTGCCAGAGGTGTGATGTGTATACAGTATAAGAGGAGAAAGAAAATAATATCGATGTTCAAAGTACGAAGAAGTGACATTATATTAATTTCAAACACTTAACAAAGCTAGTATATTGGCCAGATGTATGTATGCTATATTTTTCTCTAATTCACGAAAACCGAATTTTGACTCCGGGCTCTTATAATTGTTTTGACAAGTTTCCACTGTGGTAGGATATTCTGATATTCAGGCAATAAAGGAGCAACCATAAGAAGCTAAATCAAATATATAATCGGTGCAATGTTGGGGGAGCGGGGGTTAACTGTTTTTTTGCGGATAGAGTCGTGTATAAAACAGTAAATTTTCGCTTAAATTTTGAATTTGCTTATTTTCTTAGCTCTTGCTTGACCGGTTTACAGGATATTCTACCACAGAGAAGGTAACCTGTCGAAAATATTAATTTCCGGGGTCAAAAGTCGGTAATATGAAAAAGGTCTGTGGGGAGTCAGAATTACACCAAAGACCCTTCAGTTAGTTGGTTGTACTAGTACTATTACAATCTATTATCAACATATCATTGTTGATTCAGATAGAATTCTGTTCAAATAATTCGGCATCGTTCAACACCACTTAAAGCTGGATCTGCTTACCTTTCCGGAGCACATGAGATCAACCACAGTTTTTGGTGGGGTTCGTGTTGTTTAATCTTAAGTTTTATGTTATATCATGTGTATTTTTGTTTGTCTGTTTGTCTTTTTCATTTTTAGTTATGGCGTTGTCAGTTTTTTTCTCGATTTATGAGTTTGACTGTCCCTCTGGTATTTTTCGTCCCTCTTTTAAAACGTCACATGGTATTTAAATATGAAAAATTAACCGGACTTTCAACAACGTACTCTATAAATCAAAAACAGATACAATGACATAATTATGAACACTGTAGAAAAACTTTTTAAGTCAGGAATTAAGAATTCTGAAATGTCACTTGATCAACATATTAAACATATAGTTACCTGTATTGTAATCTTATATTAATACTATCGTCTGCTTACAGATTAAGTAATGTATTGTTTATTGTTTATGGTTTTTGATTCTTGTTTGTTTTCAAAGAAACAGACACAGTCTTGCAAATGGGGATTCACTAACAAACTCACCGCAGCTGTATTCCAGGTAACTCGATTAGCATCACTATTGTAATAACAATTAGCACTACTTGGTTGGTTTGATAATAGCTTGAACCCTTTTGGGCAAGTTTCTGGAACACATGGCGCTTTTAAAACTTAAAAAGAATACAATTTTAATACAATCGAAGTTAAATCATAAAAAAGATAAAGCGATGGCGTAATTACAATAACGTTATAAAAGGAGCCCAATGTTTAGTCGATGCCACTGCTGGTGGACGTTTTGCGTCCGAGGGTTCCACCAGCCCAGTAGTCAGAACTTCTGTGTTCACATGAATATCAATTATAAGGTCATTTTTATAAATTTCCTGTTACAAAACTTTAAACTCTACGAAAAACTAAGGATTTTCATAACCCAGAAATAGATAACTTTAGTTGCATTTTGCACAATTTTTTTTTTATAATTTTTGTGCGGTATTTACGATAACGCTCTTCAACTTGTACTTGTTTGGCTTAATAACTATTTTGATATGAGCGTCTGGCGTACTAAATTATAATCCTGGTACCTTTGATAAATATATAGCAATCGTCGTTTTAGTTGAAAGTAAGTCGACATTCATCAATATAAAAATAAATGCGAAATAAACACATGCAGAAGTAAAGTCAAATCAAAAGGAAAACAAAACAAATAATCTAAAAATGTTAACATAAAGAAATATTTAAGGACACATCTGAAACAACATTCATTATTTGCTTGGAAAATTAAAAAAAGTCTTTGTTGGTTGTACAAAACGCCATCATTGTCGATGTTGAGTACAAACTAATTCAGAAATGGGAATGAAAAACTGTTCCAGGCTTATTTTTTCCCCAAAAATCTATGTCTGTGAGTTTCCTTTACATTTCATTCGATTTGATATACAGTGACAAAATCTATCGCCTGATTTATTTGTCGACTTACATTTGCAACATGGTCGTTCATTGCAGCATTTTCCGTTATACGTCCATTCAAACCCGAAAGTCTCATTACATGGAACACCTTTTTTCCCACATGTACCGTTGGAAGAGTGGCATATCCCAGAAAGAACTGAATAGTACAGTACTCCGATACAATATAGCATGATTTACTTTGATATATACGTTAACATAATACAATAGGAATATAGATACAAAGTATTTGTTTATTTCTCAAAATGATTTGCTCAACCATGTTGAATATAGGACACAAATAAGAATTTTGTATTTTTTTCAAGAAAAAGTGTATATATTATTGTTGCGCTATGATTTCTCATGAATAAAATTAACTGAATTTGCTGGAGATGCTCGTAACTCTGCGTAGAAAGTTTAAAATTAGTTCTTTCTAAATACAGATTTTTTATTGTTCTTATGTCAACCTAGGAAAGTAGTGTTGAACAATTTTGTACAGATCCGTAGCTCAACAAAAAGTACTGATATTATCGTTGTAATATGAAGGTGTTTGTCCCCGAATTACTATAAAACAAATGGTAGATAATTGTGTTAACATGATAGAATATCTGTTAAGTATATAAAAAGGTTCTTACTTTGTTCGTTTGGCTTTCGAATGCAGAACGTTTGATCAGAGTGAAAGGATCGTACCTTTTATATTATGAGAGAGTCTAGCAGCTTAATCTTTAGTTTTCACTACAGCGTTTTAAACATAAAGGATACTTACTGCCGCCATTTGACACATCAATTGTGCAAAAGATGAAAACAATCAAACAATAACACTTCATCATAACTCTGAAATGAAAACTCGTCTATATTAATTAAGATTCCAGGTTATTTAGAAATAAACTCATTATCCATACAGGATTGAAATTTTATATTTGCGCCAGACGCGAGTTTCGTCTACAAATGTGGAATCATTTAGAAAGACCCGTAAACCAGAAGTAAGCGCAGTGAGCCTGTATGCATTAAATGTTATATTTTGATCGCTAATTTCAAGTTCCAAAAACATGTAACAGTTTTTAAATTAAAGTCTCAACTTACCAATAAAAGGATTTGGATGATGTGTGTTGTACGCATTTCATTTGTTATGATTTTGCTTTCAAAATATGTTAATAACGAGCATTACTTATCAAAACCACGGTAACTCCATTTTTATGTGTTAAAATCGGAAGTGGGTAATCGGACTATCAAAAATAAAAAAAAAAACTTGAACTATTTGTGTTAGGAATTGTATTGATTTGTTGGTTTTTAATTTTTGTTCTTTTTGATTTTCTATTTTGAATGCCATTATTGTAAGGACTACAATATTATTTGTCAAAAACGTGTTTGAAATTCAATATTTTATATTCAGTCAAGTTTAAGGTTAAGAAAACATCCGCAAATTTACAAATTTGGTACGCCTTATTGTTAAATAAAACTTAAGTCCTTTTTTTAAATAATCTAATATAAAGAAAAGTATATGTTGTGCAATATCAACATATAGCACTTCAGAGAAGTTTTTCTGTAACGGAAATATAACAGAACCCGAAAAGTGCTTGACAATGGACTAGCTAATTCAGAATATATATTTGTTACTAGGCTGTAAACAATAAATCCATATGTTGTAGGCTAACGTAGTTGATTTACTCTTAAATATGACTTAATTATTATTTTTCATCGTTAGTAAAGTTTGTATTTTTAGTCTTACACATTTGAGGTTTTGCTGAGTTGAAATTTATCTGATGGAATACTCTGTTATATTGAAACCTGTTTAAACAGAATCTCTTCGTAATTTAAGATTTTGTTCAGTTTTAGCCGATGTTCGGTTTTATCAGATTCACAACGTTAACAGTTTGTATGACGGTGTTTACAGCATGTTTGGTTTATACGGGTTTTCGATTTATAGAGGTTTTCGGTTTAACCAGTTTTCACTGTATTACCTTTTTTTTTTTAAATTGTATTGAACAAATTCAAATAACTAGAATATCGTTTGTACGAGAATAATTGAAAACTTACCGTAATGTGAAATAGCAGAGTCGTAGATAGAAAGATGATTTTTTAAATACAGTGGTTACTTAAATACTAAGTTAGATAAAAGGATTGGTGAATGTTCTATGTGATTTAAAACATCGATTAGTGACATATGTTGGTTTTCTGTCTTAATATTGACTGAATAAGCAAATATTGTTAAACGTGTTACTAGCTTTAACTGTCACTAAAATATTTTCAATTATTTATGGATATTGTAATTTAATCAGCAAATAGTAAAATCAAACAAAAATAAGAACTCAGAGGAAATTCAACGGAAAGGCTCTAATCAAATGACAAATTCAAAAGCTCAAACACATCAAATAACCGGATAACATATGTTATATTCGTGACTTGGTAGAGGCATTTTGTATTAAAAGAAATAATGGATTAAGCCTGGTTTTATAGCTAGCTAAACCTTTGCTTGTATAACAGACGCATCCAATTTAATCACGTTGACCACAATGTGTGAACAAAACAAACAGACAAAACAGGCAAAACTGAAAAATAGGGATACAGCAGTAAACATTGTGTTACAATAATAATCACCACAAAAACAAACAAATATGTAACAAAAAAGGACAAAAATATATAAAGACAATACACATTAGCCAGACTCGTCTTTCCTCTCAAAACGACACACCCAGGGCTCTCAACTCCAACGAGATGTCAAATTGAATAAACCAAACATACAATTGATAACTAGGGGAGGGCTGGGAACCCGCTAACATGTTTAACCCCACAACATTATATATGTATGTGCCTGTCCCTAGTCAGGAGCCTATAATTAAGTGGTTGTCGTTTGGTTATGTGTTACATATTTGTATTTCGTTAATTTTTTGTACATAAATTAGGCCGTTAGTTTTCTCGTTTGAATTGTTTGACGTTGTCATTTCGGAGCTTTTGATAGCTGCAATGCGGTATGGGCTTTGATCATTGTTGAAGGCCATACAGTGACTTATAGTTGTTAATTTTTGTGTCATTTGGTGTCTTGTGAGGAGTTGTCTCATTGAAATTCATACCACATCTTTTTTTATAGTTGCAATCAGAATGTTTACACTGGAAGTCGGAAATATTGAGATCCTGAAAATGTGTTTACAATTGAACATATTACTTATGATTGATTTGGTATATGTATAGGATAAAATAGATACATATTTTTCTTCAAACAAGTGGTTTACATAAACTTTGGAATTTCATTTTTTTTTATTATTAATAAAGTATTTAATCCCGATATTGATATAATACTTTGATAGATTAAATACTTGGTGATATTAGCTAGTAATGCAACACTGTTTGCTTTTGTTAACATAATCGATTTTGCACATTATGAATATCTTGATGTTGTTCGTGTAACATCTTTCTTACTTCGTCATCAATATATTCATTATGATTTCATCAGCAAAATTTCACATGTGTTTTTCAAAAAACACTGAAAATATAAATAATATGCATATATATTATTATATACTAATTTTTCATTATTTTGCTAGACGTTCCAGTACATTTTCAGTTTCCAGTTGGTTCCTTTTATAGACGTATATATACATGTAAATGGCATATCAAATTATCTGCTTCCTATAGGTCACTTTTTTACAAATCTGAAGGTAACGTTTTCAGAATAAGGAATAGTATTTCTTGATTTATCAATCATCAAGATAACAGTTTGCTAGTCGTGCTTTTTCTCAACACACGACTCATCAGTGGGACTCGAATAACAATAAAATAAATGATAAAATTAGAAAACCAAGCGATATAATGTTGTTTGTACAGTTAGTAATTAAATTAACAACAAATCAACATCTAGATCGTCGTCTTTGTTGAAAATCCAAAGGAACATACAAAAACATGTTTCGTTATCAAGCAGTATATGTAATGACATTAACATACACAAACGAGATGTTGTGTAGAGCTTTGTCTGCGAAATCAACAAATTATTTGTCATACAGACACCGCAGCAATATTTGAAATAATTAAAGATCGGCTAGGATGTGTATTTATAGATAGATTAAATTCTGATTTACACCAACGACCTCACAGATTTAAATTATTCTGACCATGTGTCCCTTTTATTTTTCTTTTAGCTAATAGCATAACATTATTTTTATTATAATAGTATTTTTTTGTGTTTCAAATTGATGGGTTTCGGCCTTCATATAACACATTTCGCCGAAAAGTTTTATTGACAATGTTAAGGTCACTATTAGGAACGTGGCTACTTGAATTATATGTGAATAAAAAAAAAGCAAAGGTGCAATCTGGTATTTTACACCTCAAATTTGTTAATATTGAGATCTTGAAAAACGTGTTTGTAATTGGTTTGGTATAGGTTTAACATACAATAAATAGTCAATCTTCAAAGTAGGCAAGTATGTTTGAGCGAACGGGTTCATGATGAAGGTATTGGCTAAGTTAATATATGGTACAGACGACCATATACATGTACCTCTCAAGCTGTGTTCCTTCCGTTTAATACAATACATTTTTCTGGCATTGATAGGACATTTCTTTCACATAATTTCAATATGATATCTTATCATAAATATAAATATGTTTCGTTTGAGGTATATGTAGAGTATGGTTAACAGAAACTATGGAATTTCATATCTGTATTAGTATAATATTTCATTATGATATTGATATAATACTTTATTACATTCAAATATAAAAGCTAATTATGCAACATTTTCTTTGTTAATATAATTGATTATGCTAGTTATGTATTTCTTGGTATTGTACGTGTAACATCTTTCTTACTTCGTATCAATATATTTCTAATTATATCGTCAGCGGAATTTTTCATGTATCTATCGGACTATGCTTGCAAATATTTTTATAAAATAAAACGGATTTGCACCACCAATGATACTACAAAATGGCGCCTACAAAAAATTAGAAAAAAAGACGTTCCCTTGTTGCGCCTATCCCAATTCAGGAGCCTCTATTCTTTGTTAGCCTTCTAGCAATGATTTTAATTTAAGTTCATCAATATATTTAGAGTTTAGTATTACGTTCATTATTAGTGAACTAATACATTTATTTGTTTAGAGGCCAGATGAAGCTCGAGTCCGGATGTTGGATTTTCTCGCTGCTTTGAAGACTCTATGATGGCCATCGGCTTGTTTTTTTCTTTGGTCGGGTTGTTGTCTCTTTGAACATTCCTCATTTCCTTTCCTAATGTTATTGATAACGGTTTCTCTCGTGCGGACAACTTCAGCCGAGATGAACGTGTACAAAGCAAAGACAAGAAGGTCAACAAAAGAGTCCCGATGATGGTGCTGACTTGATAAGTTATCACCGCATTCATTTATTAAATTTCATTTTGTTCAACGTAATCAGTGCGATATTTTACGTTTGAAGTGAGATTCAAAACATACCGGACATAGCTCTATAATAAAGTTAATTGCTGCCTTAGTTTGCTATTGATAAATATTGAAATGTGCATTGACATTAAGTGCAATATCAGTATTTAGTTCAAATGTAATTTTGGGTCAGTCCTAGTTCTATCTTATTCATTCAAAGGACGTCATTTTTCATTTTTTTATGATCTGTTTTACAAATTCAAATGACTTCATCATTTTTTTGTCATTTTTTACAATTTCAAATATGACGTCACTTGGCGTTGAGGTTTAAACATATTCGGATGTGTCTACATTTTGTGTTGCAAATGTCTGGTTATGTAATGTATTTCAGTTGTTTCCTATAATTAGTTAATATTTCAGTTCTATCATGTACAGCTTGTGTTTATTAATTTTATAAATTTACTGTTTGCAAAAGTTTAAATTGTTCTAAATGATAAGGATGTTCTGGTAACTAACAGAAAACCCTGGCCGTTTTTGGCACAACTTTTTTGATCTTTTGGTCCTCGATGCTGTTCGACTTTGTGCTTGTTTCGGCTATAAAACTTTTGTATCTGGGCATCACTAGTACATCTTGTGTGGATAAAATGCACTTCTGGCGTATTAAAACTTGCAACTTGTTGCCTTTTGTTGGCTGTTGTTCGTGTGATTCTTTGTCATTTGTATTCTCCAATTTATTTATATTGCAGTCCTGTGGTGTTGAGTTAATGTTATATTTCACATGGTTATAAAAGGGGAGGTTTGACATGCCACAAAACCAGGTTCAACCCGCCATTTTTTTCTTTAAAAATGTCCTGTACCAAGTCAGGAATATGGCCATTGTTATATTATAGTTCGTTTCTGTGTGTGTTACATTTTAACGTTGCGTCGTTTGTTTTCTCCTATTTTTTAGTGTAAATTCACATTGCGTGTCACGGTACTTGTCTATCCCTAATTCATGTATTTCGTTTTGATGTTATATTTGTTATTCTCGTGGGATTTTGTCTGTTGCGTGGTCCGTTTCTGTGTGTGTTACAAGTGTTGTTTCGTTGTTCTCCTCTTATATTTAATGCGTTTCCCTCAGTTTTAGTTTTTTACCCCGATTTTGTTTTTTGTCCATGGATTTATGAGTTTGAACAGCGGTATACTACTGTTGCCTTTACTGCTCCTCGAAAACTGGAAGCAAATCGAACAATATCAAAAACTATCCAAGATCTGTACCTGTCCACATGTACTAGATTTGTTTAGCCTCAAACACTTGCTGGAGAGATTTATCATTAAAACCCGCCTCGTTGTCTGCTGGTTATTGCAAGGGATGCAAAACAAACGATTTCTGGCTGAAGACTTTTAACGGCCACTTCACTGGTACGGAAGACACTGCAATGTTGAATGCATGTATAATTGAGAATGGAATAGGGGAATGTGTCATAGAGACAACAACCCGACCATAGAACAGACAACAGCTGAAGATCACCAATAGGTCTTTAATGCAAAAAAAAAAAACTCTCGCAAACGGAGGCGTCCTTCAGCTGGTCCCTAAACAAATATTTATACTAGTTCAGTGATAATGGACGTCATACTAAACTCCGAATAATACACAAGAAACTAAAATTTAAAATCCTACAAGCTAACAAAGGCCAGATGCTCCTAACTTAGGACAGGCGCAAAAATGCGGCGGGGTTAAACATGCTTTTTGAAATCTCAACCCTCGCCTATACGTCTAATCAATGTAGAAAAGTAAACGCATAACAACATGAACAATACGTACAGTAAAATTCAGTTCAAGAGAAGTTCGAGTCCGATGTCAGAAGATGTAACAAAAGAAAATAAACAAAATGACAATAAAACATAAATACATAAAAAGCAATAGACTACTAGCAGTTACTGATACGCCAGCTCCAGACCTCAATTAAACTGATTGAAAGATTATGACTTCATCATATGAATATCAGGCAAAATCCCTCCTATTAGGGGGTTTAGTATTATACCATCATGAAATATATGAAAAGAACATAACCCATGTCATGCCAACAACTTGTTTTAGAATAAAAATGTGTAATTTCGATGCAAAGACCCAATAAGTGAATCAATATTAAAGCCAAAATATGCAATCTTTGATAACCTGACAACAGTATCGTAACTATATCCCTTCTTGATAAGTTTGTTTAAAGGTTTTGTTAGCTTTTGAGGTGAATACTGACATTTTTGTGCTCTGTTAAGAATATTCCCACAAAAGATTGGATGTGAAATACCTGAACGTATAAGATGTCTGCACGTTGAGTTATATTTAATAATGATGTCCTTGTACCGTTGATAAAATTTATAAATGTTTTGACTGGTTTGTGATATCGAAAACCCTGGTGTAATTATTTTTCAGTAATGGAGAAATATCTCTCGCTAAAATCTAAAAGGTTGTTACATACACTAGCGAGTCGTACAAGTTGAGATATATAAACACCATAAGTTGGTGACAAGGGAACGTCACCATCTAAAAATGGATAAATAACGATAGGAAATAAAAAATCATCTCCTTTATCATATTTTTTTGTATTAAGCTTTCCGTTAATGATATCAAGATAAAGGAAAAGGCTGTGGTCGTTGTTAGTATTAGCTTTATTTAAAGTAATTTCAACAGGACACATTTCTTTAAAACACATACTGAAGTCGTCATTATTTCTAACCAATATATCATCCAAATTTCTAACAGTATTATTATTTTTTTTTTTCTTCTACAGTGTAAATGTGGTAAACAGAACCGTCATTTCACAAACTATGAACGTACATTGTAACGACTGTGCAAGCCAATCTTCCTCTTAGTTGACATTTGATATCCCCTTACCACACTAAGACATTTGTCAATCAACTGACCATTCCAATCACCGACCACAACACTGCTTGGTCTAGGGATGATAGTCTCATTCTGGATTTATTTGGATAAGAAAATTAAAAACTTTGTAACCAATGGGAACAATGAAAAGGTGAAGTTCTAATTTGTGTGTGCAGTATATATATTCAACCTTGTGATCCCTCGAAAATGCGTTTTATTTGCAGAGATGTTTTCAAAATTAATAGACGAATACCAGGTGTTGTCAATAGCAGAAATTCGTTCTATGGTCTAATTAGCAAACATATGGAAAGTATTTAGTAATAATTAGTTCAATAAATCTGCTATGTAACTATGATTTAAAAGGTTCTAAATTGATATTTCTTAAGAAAAAACAAAACAAATAAAAACAAGTGTTTCATCTCATTTTATACCTTAGGATGGATTGTTTGACATTTAAGGGAGGGAATTATTTGAAGATTTATTTTCTATAAGAAAACAATTCCTTATGTCTGCAGGGATGCAAAGATTTACTAAAACTAAAATTTTACATCGTATATATAAATGTCGATTTTTATATTCAGTAAACCATGAACTACAGCAAATATTTTGAAATTAGTGTATTGTCTAAACACAATATATTATAGATCATTTAATGTCGTCTGTTTAATTTCAAGTCTTGAAACATTGCCCAGCTCTTAATCTACCGTAATGAATATTATGTGTTGTTAACTTATAAAAGAAATCTATTTTGTGCAGTATAAATATTTGTTAAGCGCTACTTTAAATATTTGTTATATGCAATTGAACAATAAGCCAGAAAAAAGTATATTTATAATTTCCACAATTGTTAACGGGAATAGTAAACGCATGTTTTCTAAGTGCACGTACACAGGTAAAGATGTTCAATCTGTAGTAAACGCCCTTTTTACTACCGACTAAACGGACAAAGATTAAACGCGCATTTACTCGAGTAGGAATTTGAAATTTCCATTTTGACCGCGTCAACGCAATAAAGGAAAAAGCGAAAATTGAGGTTGACGAATGAAATATGTGCATGTGGCGTGAACATGCGTCTTTTTTTATGTTATGCTTGGTTTGCACCCAACTGTAGGTAAGAATGGTCACTTCCTGTGCGAAAAGTTCCATATGGAATGTACACGGAATATAGTAGGAATATTGCTCTGAATTCCTACCAGAAAAGAGTGATATTCTTTTCGGACAGTAGTAGGATTCCACACGGAAAATAGCCGAAAGATTTAAATTAGCAGGAATTTCTTAGTAGGCATACCAATATTCCTACCAGGATTATGCAAATTAGCAGGAATAATTTGGTAGAAAAATAAAATTCCTGCTAGAAAACCTGGTAGGAATTTTTCAAAATTCCACCCAGAAAAAAAAATTCTGGTAGGAATCTTATATATACAAAATGTAAGTGTATATTCACAAATACACAACTGGATCAATGATTAAGTTTGAATCTCAACACCAAAGAACAAAGGAAATTCATAGAATACATTAATTTTTAAGAAAATGGACTTTTGAAATGTATAAGGAAAGTGCAATATATGCAAGCTAGAAATTGTGTTATACATAAACATGAAGATTACCCCAAAAATGCCTAAATGAAATTAAGAGTGAATTAAAAACCAATTGTTCAGAGAACCGTTGATGGTCTTTCCACAAGTAAGGATCTTTTTTTTATATGAAAATATTAAAATTTGGTTTTAAATGTCAATTGTAGCGTCAAATGACAGCTTATTAAACGCTGATTCCATTAATGTATGGTTTCTATGGAAAAAGATATAGATAAGGGAGATAATTGTTTACTTCCGGTTCAAACGATGCTATTTCCGGTATAGGTTGATAGTATAATTGACACTGATTCCAAAAATATATGGTTCTATATATACATATGGAAAAAAGTATTGCAACACCTTGATTTTTTAAAACTTGAAAAATCAGTCTCTTATTTTGGATGGAATATTATTAGTTACATAGTGTGCTTGTGACCTAATACGGTATATATGGGGTCAGTAAATTCCATATGGGGTGAGAGCGAAGCTCGAATCCCCATATGGAATTTACTGACCCCATATATACCGTATTACGTCACTAACACACTATGTAACGAATTTATCTTACCGACTACTAGTATCTTAGCGTGTGAAATTAAGACTAGTGATTCTCGAAATGAGCAAGTCTTCAATACTGTTAGCATTAAGAAAATACTTCCTTTGATTCTACAAAAACAGATGCCAACAATAACGACTTGTAAGGTTTCAATGTGTTTTATGAATTTATTTCAATCTTAATCATCAATTTCTTCGTCTGTTGGAACTTTTAAGTTTTTTTCTCAGTACCGGTTTTTTTTTATAAAGGGACACAACACCATTACTAACCTTGTATGAAATAAGCCCCGCCCCCTTCTTACCTAATATGGAATATAAAGGGACGTAACTCCACATTAACCGTGTATGAGATAAGCCCCGCCTCCCTACTAACCTAATACCAAATATACACGGTTTGCATGCGGACGCTTTTAACCAATCATATTCCTGGAAATGTATAGGAGGTAAGATAAGATAAAATATTTGTAAAATAATATTGAAACGTAGTTAATGATAACATTCGCTTTAAAACGAACAAAAAGTGTATGAACAAAAAAAGTTTTATCTAACTAAAATTTTTATAACAAAATGAAGTGTTTTTTGTACAAAAAAAAATGCATTTTACCTTTACTGTAGTCGAACTTTACAATGTCAGACATTTCAAAATTATTTTTTAGATTGTTCACATCATGGTTGGTCGTTATACGCCAAAGAATTAGTACTTTGTGCACAGCCTCCATTCAACCGGATAACCGCATCTTAACGTCTTCTGATTCCTGCCATATGAAATAAAAGCAAAGGTCAAAATCTAGAACATTAATTTTGCCTATTACCTTGAGCTCAATTTCAAGGTCAACAACCAAGGACCACAAATTAAAAGACCCTAGGCCTCTACTTTATATTGTTAATGAGTTATATTACCATACAACTAATATAAGATATAGAAGAAGGGAAAACTCGCATCAAATGTTTACGTACCCTTTTAACTAAAATTTACGTGTTACGACATGTCGCAACTCACAATTGTGTGAAAACATTTTGTCGATATCTTATATGGTTTCTGCAAATAAGTGATAAGCCAAAATCAAATTTTTGAACATGACCTTGACCTTTGACCTTGATCTCATTTTCATTTTTTTGAACCAAGGACCTCAAATCAAAAGACCCTAGGCCTCTATCACTTATGGTTTTCCAGTTAGAAATACATTTCACTTATATCAAACAAAAAAGGGGATTTAACTCTCATATGAAGTCTCCGGATAGCTTCGGTTAAAATTGATCAAATCATCTTGAGGATATAACAAGCAATTTGGTAAAAAAAATTGTCGGTTTCTAATACGGTTGCGACATATAAGTAATAACAAGAAAAACAGTGTTCGGGGAGATAACTCTTATTTGGAAAAGATTTTTGTTACGCGGTGTCAGTTTCTAAAGCGTATTTACTGTTCGATATCATATACAATATATCTAAGCGACATCTTGTGAAACAAAATAGCAGCGAAGGAAAGAAAATTAGGCGGAAGAAAAAAAATAATAATCAGAAGAAGAAAACCAATAGGTCTTTCCACGGAAAAGTGGAAAGACCTAATTAATGAGTGAAAGTATACACTTTTGTTAAATAATTGATTACAAAATAAGTTTAACAGGCAGATAAAAAATTCATTTTGAATGTTTAAGAATTACCTTCAGTCTTCATAAGCCATATGTTCTTACATTTCTACATTGTAGTTGTGTGACCCTAGCTTGCAGCATTTTGTTCCAACATAACTTTTCATTCTTTTCCCCTCAAACTTTTGAATTTGTGAACTGGAACTTGCTTTGATTTAACACTGCAAAATGTGTGTCATTAGCAAACAAGAATCCAGTTCAAGATAACTAATAAGATTGCAGGTAGAAAGATTTTCTGGTAGGAATCGTGTACATGTAGTAGGAAAATATATATAATCAAATCAGATTTTCAAAACAGAAAAAAATCCATAGACTTTTTAAAATTCCACCTAGGTAGTAGGATTTTGGTAGTAGGAAAATAAAAAGTTCCAGTCAGAATTTTGTTTATTTTCCATGTCCGCCTACTTTCTATATGGAAGCTTTGATTCTAGGTAGATTCCTACTTTATTCCTACTAGTGTCTGGGTGGATTTCTACTACTTATTTCGTACGGGTTCTTACATTTTCATAAAATTTTCTACATACACAATACATAAATTATTTTCAATAGCCTATTGGAGAGGATAAAGAGAAAGTTTACAAATAAGACGTTTTATTTCATTAAACAAGACATGTTTTCGAAGAGAATGCAGAAATACATTTTACGCACGGTTACGCTAGATAGAATTACTGTTTATAAAAAAAAACACATTTTTCAGTCTTATTGAAATGTTATAATTAGAATTAATCCCAAACTAAAGTCAGTCAATAAAGTCGAAATGTGTCCGATCTGCCTATTAGTGGACATCAAAAGTATATACGATCGGTTGAAAGTCAATTTTGTCTACCTCACAAAATCTTGTTAGGCACTATAAAAAGACATTTAAATTGCGAGTTTTGGCTATTCGAAATAAGCAATCGTATAAGGATATGTTATGTTTCTAGTGACCGGTGATTGATATACTGCAGTTACACATAATTTCGGTCTCTATCGTAAATATTAATGTTGAAATATGAAACTATTCATCATAATTCGTAAAAACAACACCTATCAAATGGTAAAAATCTAGTTATTTTTTATTTGAACAAAATACAATATTTATCTTTTTCCAAAATCAAATTTAATTGTGAGTTTTATTTGGCTATTTAAAAAAAAAAAGAAATGGCATTAATTTATGAATGTTGTCTAGTTAAATCTGACCAACAATGGTATGGCGGAATTTGTTTCTTTGTTTTTATACTGTAATAAAGAATTTTAATCACTGCCGAAAGTATCTGAAATGAATTGACAAAAGAGATTAACAAATCTTTTTTGTACGAATAGAAAGAAAACAATATATTTCCAAAAGTTGGACTCGTCTGTCCTATATCGGGGATGAGAGTTAGTTTAACCTTGAGAACCCGACATGCATTGAAAAAAGCACACTGTTCTTCGATCCCATCTTTATTATGTTTATTAGATGTCAAAAGGTAAAAACTACAAAAGACAACATACAACAATCTTACGTACGATAACGAACAAAAATGTGTTCAATAATACGATATCGAATACAATGTCAAAAATATTTACCAAAATTTATGACACAAATGGTGCCCATAAACAAAATCTAACTGAAAATTGGGACAACTAACAAAGCAAAAAAGAATTTTAGAGGGCAATACATACCAAATATTTACACAATTTATTTTTTTACTTTTATACAACGTATTTAACTTACTAGAATACACAAAAACTGACAAAATATTCAACAATATTGAAATATTAATATAATATGTTAATATTTTATGTGGCAGCGTTTTTAAACAACCTGATACCCGACTTTAGAAAGGTTTCACTGCCGAACGGGAGAAGACAAGGACTTAACATAGTTCTATAAGAGCAAAGGAGGACTAACGAAACCCATTACGTTACTAAATTTTCTTGAATGTTACAGTTGTTAACGTGTAGTTTTGCTTGCAGTAATATTGATATATGGTTTTTACATTTGACATTTCCTTTGACTTTGGCATGTTTGGTATAGTTTACGATATGCATCTTAAATTTATTTGTTTAATGCAAAATATTAAAATTATATCTTGTAAAATATAGAAATGCATTGCCATTGGACAAAATGTGGTTGCTAGGTAGCAATAGCAATGATTTTGTTTTACCTAATATTTTTACAGCAAATAAATGTATGAATTTCCTATTAAACAAGTTGGATATGAAATATTAATATTAATTTTTGCGTATTTCTTGAGTTTATCAGCGCCATTAATCCGTTGTTAGGCAAAACATTATGAGAGATAGACCCAAAATGCCACATTTTTCTAATGTGGTATAGAGTTACAAAATGACAAATTAAATAATTTTGGGATGTGGCCACAAATGGTCCTTTTCGCCCATTGCCCTATAATAATTTACATAATCGTTTGCAATTCAACATCAGTGCACTACCTCCACATTAACAACATGGATATACACAACAGTCACGTGACCAACATCAGTGCACACTACCTTCACATTAATAACATGGATATACACTACAGTCACGTGTCCAATATCATTGTACATAAACGGACCAATGAATTTTTCAGTCCCAAACACGACTTAAATGTATTCTTCAGACACGTGTTTAACATGCAGTCATTTAAACAGAATCATGTTTGTAGACAACAGCCACACCGACACATATTTGACTTTGAGTCATTGTCTGAAATCAAATTGTTATTTCTATTTAGTTTTTATACACTGTAAGATACACAACTCCATTCATCATACCACCGGTTGCACCAATAAATACTGTTGCATATCGAACACCAATTGGTGGTTCCTCAATCGCAATCCATACTGCTTCGACGACCCCCGCACCAAATTGTATTACGTGGATCAACACATAAAGGGACAGCTTTAGAGCAAGACGTCTAGCGTTGACAGCTGATTGTTGCCCGAAAGATGCATTCATCGCAGTTGTTTGTCTTCTTATATCAATCCACATAGTTATGTACAAAGCCGTAATCAAGACTAGTGAAACAAGGAATAACAGTCCAATTTGTACAACAAACAACTAAAAAAATTTAAATTTAAAACAAATCAGTAAAACGAATGTTCTAACCTATACACAGTCAACTAGGCAAAATAGTCCCTTCATGAATTTTAAACTTCTATTAATCAAATAGATCATTGTGTCAACATTTAACAATTCAGCAGAAAGGACGATGTAAAATACGAGCCTTCTTTTGGCCCCTGAAATAGCAAAAGTAGTAAACTTATCCAAACCTTTCAAATTTATTTCAATTTTATTGACAGATGAACAACTTACTTTAACTGGATACTTCAGTGCATGAAGTTGACGACTGATGTCACTATGACGTCATACGCATGTCGAAATATGGGCGTCCGGCGTACCAATTATAAGCCTGGTATATTAAATGAGTTTTTGATTTTGTAAAATGACCTTTTCACGCATATGTTTTGGTGTAATTATATATGTGCAAGCATTTTACCCAAACAGATATGTTAAAAACATGTCCACCTTTGTTAAATACATCTTGTGGCAAAATTGTTGCTCATATCTTAATATGGATGACACGATTCCAAAATGAGTCTATTTTGACAGTGTTGCTGTTGCCACTGAATATAAGAAATTTAAAGCCTTAATACTAATATTTTAGACAGAATTCAAAAATCTAAATACTGATGTCTGACTGACTAATATCGTTTGCACATCTGAAGGATTTTATTAAATAGATTGATTATATTAACACATTAAATTTGTAAAATACATTTTACATCTACTTATCTTTTTTGCCTAGCTTATTTCATTACCAAATTTAAAATCTATTTGTGACATAGACTTTTAAAATTATTGTTTACTTCATACGTCTCTATATTACAACAAAAAATTGTCAAAAATCAATCGTTCCAAAAAAAAAAAAAAAACAACATTCAACATATATATTTTCAAAGACAAGTTAATATGCTGTCCATTTAAATCTTGAATATATTCATTCAGCATCTTATATAGGAGTGACATATTTTTTATAACATGGATCAAATATCAGACAATAACTGTACTTACGAGACTGGGTTTCTTTCAAATTGATTAAAGAATGCTGCTATGGTAAGTGAAACCAAAGGGATTCCGAAAGCAGGACACAAGAGATAAGCATCCCACTTCCCTAACGGCATATTTCGACTTCGCATCACAAGAGTAAATGCATACATGGCTGTTGTTACATTTAAAATCACTTGTGAAAGTTGAAACTCCATGATGAATACCCCGTAAATTGTGCATTCCAACTGGCTGATATCAATGTCTAGGAATCTTTCTAACCAATCATGAGTTCCATATGCTGTTTGAGAACAATAAAACAGGATGTCACAGATAACGGTATATATACTAAATCTATCTATGACTTTCCATTTGAAGAAATTTCCCTTTTTTGTCTTCAATAGGACAATTAAGACTATAGAGGAAATAACTATACTACAAAATGTAATAACGATCATTGGTATACCAACTTCTTTTGGTGTTGAGTAAACATTATGAGTGTCATTCATCAATTTGTTTCTGTGCATCGTTCTTCAGCTATCGATTTTTTTTCCGTACAATATGATCGATTGTCTTCTATATGAAAAGTAATAAAAAATGGTTCTTTCACTGCCTTCACCGATATCCGGGTTTAATATGAGTGCGTAGATATGTTAAATAAAGGTTTGACGAATACAATGGTGCGATGTTAACATGTTTGACTTCACCTTATAATATAGCCTGTTGGGCGTGGTTATGTCTCATCGTATCAGATCAGTATCTCCCAATTTAATGTGATTGGTAAATATGGATACAATTTTAGGAAATCATGACACGCTAAAACATAGAAAATGCATTAGCTATAATATAATGTACGTGTTTGTGTTTAAAATATGAAAAGTTCGAAATCTACAAGAGTTATTACCTAATCATAATAATTATACCTATTTTTTTTCATACTATATGTTAAAATTAAGGTAACCGATTGAATGATGTATATTTGTCTTTTTTTTCCAAAATTAAGTATCATGTATTTCTTTGTGTTCTGGGCTAACCAGAAAAGTACTTCATTCCTTTAGAGAAACCTATTGATATAGAAAAAAGAAGATGTGGTATGATTGCCAATGAAATAACTGTCCACTAGAGACCAAAATAACACAGACATTAACAACTACAGGTCACCGTACGGCCTTCAATAAGGAGCAAAGCCCATACCGCATAGTCAGCTATAAAAATCCCCGATAAGACAATGTAAAACAATTCAAACGAGAAAACTTACGGCCTTATTTATATAAAAAAAAAATGAACGAAAAACAAATATGTAACACATGAACAAACGACAACCACTGAATTACAGGCTCCTAACTTGGGACAGGCACATACATAAATAATGTGGCGAGGTTAAACATGTTAGCGGGATCCCAACCCCCCCCTAACCTGGGACAGTGGTAGAACAGTACAACATAAGAACGAACTATAAAAATCAGTTAAAAAAGGCTTAACTCATCAGATGGACAAAAATACAAGTGAACGTGGACGGGTACTTATACATCCCGACACAAAAAGACAAAATGAACAGATATGAGAGTACTCGCAGTTATCTGATAGCTATTTCAAAGCCACTAACAACTAATAAAAAATCATGCATCTAAGACTAAACGATTAATCCGTACACATCCAACATCCAATGGATTTAGTGTAAAGACGTCATAAACAACCAGAGACAAACATGACCTTGTGCAATGCCAAGTTACCTATTAAGGTCGTTTGTTATAAGTCAACATACATTCTTTCCAATGCGTTTTAAAACATTTCTTTAGAGAAACCTATTAAGGTTGTTTGTTATAAGTCAGCATATACTCCTTCTAATTCGTTTCAGAACGTTTCTTTAAATTTCACTACATATAATCATAATTTCACTACATGTAAGACAATATTAAGTGTCTTCATACTTAATTATTATAACATCTCTTGTGAAATTATAAATCAATATGAAGAGAATTTGGATGACTTATTTTACATTCAGCAGTGACAATGCATATTGAATTATTGAAATTGAACCGTTAGCAGTTGCCCTGCTTGTATTGTCAATTGACGTTTCTATTTGTTGTCATAGACATTCATTGTTTTAATTTTTCAAGCCTCTCATTGACTTCACATACGTATTTGAAAAGTGTGTTTTCTAAAATTGTTAACTGTACCGTGCGTTGTCGAATTAATAAATGATAAATGTCGACAACTAAAAAGAAATTTGAATTGAGAGTTTTGTTGGGCTGTTTGAAATTAGAATCATATTGCAATATGCAATGTTTTTAGTTCGGTTAATGATGTATTGCAGTTACACTTAATTTCAGTTTGTATCGTAAATAGTAATTTTAACATCAAACTGTTCATCATGATTCGTAGCAAGAATAAAACCTACCTAATGGTAAGGCTCTAACTATTGTTTAGTTGTACAAAATAACGTTCTTAGCTTTTTCAAAATCACATTTAATTGTGAGTTTTGCTTGGCTATTCGAAATAAGAAATCGTATTAAAATATGTAATTTTTCCAGTGACCGGTTATTGATATGTTGCAGTTACACCTTATTTTAGTCTTTATCGTAAATAGTAATTTTAACACCAAACTATTCATCATGATTCGTAGCAATAATAAGACCAATCAAATGGTAAAGATCTAATTATTGGTTTGTATTGTACAAAATATCAATATTTATCTTTTCCAAAAGCATATTTAATTGTGAGTTTTGTTTGGCTATTCGAAAAAAAAAATCGTATTAATTTATGTATTATTATTATTACAGGTTATTGATATGTTGCATCTACACTTACTTTCAGTCTTTATCGTAATTATTAATGTTGATATATCAAACTATTATCACATTTCGTTATTACAAGATTCATCCAATGGTAAAGATCTAATATTGTTACAGTTCTTCAAAATGCAGTTTTATTTTATCCAAAAAAACAAGATTGATCAGTATTCCTGCTCCCTAATACCTTAATTAAATAAAGAGTAATTTTTCTTTTTGATGTAGTTTTTTATTATAAATATGCAAATGCAATGCTGTGATGGAATTGGTTTCTTTGTGCTATCATATTGTAATTATTGTATTTATTTATGTTGGCCTGATTTGTGTTGTGTGGCCTGATAGTTGTTTACAGAATAATCTTAGAACTGTGCAGTTTAGAAATCTCTGGAACAATTACAGAATGATTGGAACTTTCCAGAATGATCCTAATAAAAGATGCGTTATATAAACTTTTACATTTTACTTCAAACTTCTGTTGTAACTTTCTAGGATGTTCCATTATAGACTGTTCTAGAATCTTCCATGACAACTATATATATACAGACACTAAAGTTAAACACTCACTCTTGGACTTAGACTTAGACATTGATAGACATTAATATTCATAGCATTTGGATTGACACTTTTATTCTACAAACAACATCATACTGGATTGTAACCGTAGTAGTGAACGTAATATGCAGATTGGATTCCGAAAGATATCCGGATACAGATAAAGATAAAAGATTGGACTCATATTTTGACAGTTAAGTTGACAGTAATATTTGTGTAATACTTCTTGTAAATTTTTGTATAATAAATATTGTTAAATTTTACTATTGATTTGTGTCTTTTGTTGGCTTCAATTTAAAGGCGATTTCTGGCCGTAACATTTGTTTTGATACCGTAACAAAGAATTTTAAGTTGAGTTGTCTCATTGGCACTCACACCACATCTTCCTATATCTATCATTGTGCCAAAATCACTCATTCAAACTAGGCACACACACAAAAAAAAAGAATACTGTCAAGACTGTTGAAAAAATTTAAAAAAAAAGAAATAAGGGAAAATATAGATTTCGAAAGTATGAAAATGTTTAAAGAATACATGTGTAGTTTAAACTTTTTATCAAATTTTGTAACATTTCTAAATGTATTGATATATATATATATATAACATAACAAACTAATCATTTTACCAGTGATTATGAAAGCAGAAAGTTGTTTGGTTGTTTATAAAGATGTCATCTCTTTTTAAAGTCTATAGTTTGTCTGCATATGTACATATTAATTGAAAACCTGCACGATATATTCGAGCGCTGGAACAGGAACATGCGCGCTAATAGGGTCATTTCATCTCTAAGAACACATTGTTACCACCAGAGACATGGACACAATTGAAAATCCTTTTCTAAAAGGTGCAACGTACAACAAACGTATTATAAGTGAATAGGTAACGAATAGGTAACAGGGAATTAACTGAGCGCTGGAACGGGTACATGCGCAGTAAAAGGGTCATTTCATTTGTAAGAACACATTGTTACCACCAGAGACATGAACACAATTAAAAAACGATTTATTTCAAGGTGCAACGAATATCCTGTGCATTAAAAGCGAATAAGGAACGAATAAGTAACAGGGTCTTATCCGAGCGCTGGAACGGGTACATACGCGCTAAAAGGGATATTTCATCTATACGAACACATTATTACCACCAGAGATATGAACATTATTGAAAATCCTTTTCTAAAAGGTGCAACGTACAACAAACGTATTAAAAGCGAATAAGTAACGAATACTTAACAGGGTATTATCCGAGCGCTGGAACGGGTACATATGCGCTTATAGAGTTATATCACCTCAAAGAACCTAAATCTACCACCAGAGACAACAAAACAATTGATAATCATGTTTTAAAAGGTACAACGTATGATACACGTATTATATGCGAATTATAAGCAAGTGATGGAACGAATTAAACAAGGTAATAGCATGCTCCGAAACGATGTACACCCTGCTAACATGTTTAACCCCACCACATTATGTTAGTATGTGCCTGTCCCTAGACAAGAGCCTGAAATTAAATAGTTATCGTTTGTTTTTGTGTTACATATTTGTTTTCCGTTTATTTATTTGTATATCAAATACGGCCGTTAGTTTTGTTGTTTGAATTGTTTGAAATTGTCATGTCAGGGCCTTTTATTGGTGACTACACGGTGTGGGCTATGCTCATTGTTGAAGGCCGTACATTGACCTATAGTTGATAGTTTCTGTGTCATTTTGGTCTATTGTAGGGTGTTGTCTCATTGCCAATCATACCACATCTTTTTTTTATGAAAGCGCTAACACGATGAGTTCATCCCTTCGAACCAAGATTCATCTTCAAACATACGGACATAAAGCAGTTAAAAGGTAGAACGTATAAAAATCAAATAAGGAACAAATGAGTATCGAACATAAAGTAAAAGGATCGGTTGAGCACAAACACATATAAATAGGTCATCAAAAGATCATATTACCTCAACAAATTTAGAACTATTACCAGATATAAGAGTATAAACAATTAAAAAGGGGGAAGGATATTAAAAATAGAACAAGTTACGAATAAGGAATAGGAAATAAGTAACGAATAGGTAACGATAGGGAATAGGGAATAAGTAACGAATAGGTAACGAATAAGGAATAGGGAATAGGTAACGAATAGGGAAAAGGGAATAGGTAACGAATATGTAACGAATAGGGAATCGGGAATAGGTAACGAATAGGGAATAGGGAATAGGTAACGAATAGGGAATAGGGAATAGGTAACGAATAGGGAATAGGGAATAAGTAACCAACTTGACGTCCATAGTTTTGAATGTTATCTCGTATCATCGTCATATGCCGAGAGTAAAAATTCATCACATGTACTTATTTTCCAAAGTATCAACGATAAAGTTTCAATTCATACAAGCAAGCTAAAATACGAGTATTCAAATCTATCAAATATCAACGACTCAAACTAATAAAAAAAAAACAAAAAAAACACGAGAACAATGAATTAACCGGAAATGTGTACCAATGCAAAAGATAGATTTTGAGTTGCTTTTAAAAGAGAGTTTGCGAAAGTGAAGGCTTCATGATTGGGCCATCTTAAAAAGATTGGATACGAGTTTTTGATATTAATTTAATAAAAGAAGATGTGATATGAGTTCCAATGAGACAACTATTCATCCAAGTCACAATTTTTAAAATAAACCATAAATAAAGGTCAAAGTTCGATCTTTAACACAGAGCCGTGCATTAAACCAAACAGCAAGATATAACAATGTATAAAGAGCCCCAAAAAGAGAAGTGTAAAACTATATTTAAATCAGAAAACCAACGGTTTAATCCATATATAAACGAGAACGAGAAACACTTATAATCCACACCAACAAACGACAACCACTGAGATTCAGATTCTTGACTTAGAACAGGTGCAAACAGATGCAATAGGTACCAACCTTCATGCACCCTTATCTTAAACAATAGTGTATCATTATAACTTAGAAAGACACACTCGAAAATGACAACTGTAATGCCCTTACTCAATCAAAAGACATATTAACACATGTGAACATACACTGATAGAAAAAAATAGAAAAAAGGTATAATTCTAGCTGTCCATTTTTTTGTCTAAAATTATTCCAGCAGGTCTCGTGTATGGATTATTTGTCTTTAAGTTTTCAAAGATTCTATTTTCGCTTTCCCTTAGTGTGTTGCCTATGAAGAAGCTTTATGCACCAAGGGTTTCGATTTAATTTACGTTTGATGATTGCCATTGAAAGCATTACAATTGCAATCATGGCTTAGTTTCTCCTTTTAGAAAATACGTGTCAACATTGCTTACGAATGTATGCTATCGTCTGACCACAATTCTTTGAATTTTTCCTCGATTAAAGTGGTACACTACAGGGCGACAACTCTGTAAACATCAGCTGAACGTTTTAAATACGTTCTATTGATAAGGATTTTTTTCGATAACGTGTGTGGTTGGCTGGTGGACGTTTCGTCCCCGATGATATCACCAGCCCAGTAGTAATCACTTCAATGTCGACATGAATATCAATTATATTGACATTTTATAAATTTCTTGTTAACAAAATTATGAATTTTTCGAACTAAGGATTTTCTTATCCCAGGCATAGATTACCTTTGCCTTATTTGGCATAACGTTTGGGAATTTTAGGTCCTCGATGATCCTCAACTCTGTAAAGCAAATATCTTTTCAAAATGTTATGAAAATTTAACGAGCCAAATTAAGTCAAGTCAAGGTGTTTGGTATCAAGCGAAACACTTATATCTGCATGACATGACCACAATAACCAATACCATAGTGGAAATGAAACTGATCACTTTCATAGTTGATTCTTTTTGCTTGGGCTTTCATTTGGTGGGGGTGGGGGGATGGGGGGGGGGGTAGGTTGTCAATCTTTGTTTTGTGGTTTGGTGCAACATTGATATGTCCGTTCTATGTTGTTTTCCAAAGATAAAGAAAAATCATCTTTTACAATTTTATTACATCAAGTACTGCAATGGCCTATATCCTCTCTACGGACACACTTTCTGAAAAACACAATACTATAAATCAACAGACACATAAATATAACTAATGTCTGAATTAAAAATTGAGATCTCATGATATATATTTGTATAGGTTAGAAAATATTTGTCAACAAGTGAATCTGTGAGCTACTGCTCACTAATGATACAATCGCCCGCTTAAAGTATTCGGCTACAAATATAACAGGAAGGTTTAAAGTGAGTTATCCGAAAACGCATCACACAGTTCAACTAACTTATATAACGACTTAACCCTAAATTCAGAAATACTATATAATAGTTCATGAGAACAGTGTGATTAAAATTTTCAACTTGGCTATCATGTGTAAAATGATACAAGTGTTCAGTAAACAGAAAGTTGTTCGGTGATGAATCTGAAAACGCCTCACATGATAAAACTGATTAATATTAACCCTAAAACAAATTTTAGATATCCTTGAATTGTAGTTCCTACGAAAAGTTTGATGAAAACTTTAAACCTCGCTATCATGTATCAAATGATACAAGTTTTCTGTAAACAGGAAGTAGTGGAGTAATGAATCTGAAAATGCATCAAGTGGTAAAGTTTACTTATATATATTTATATATATATACAACTCGTCTAAACATCAACCCAACAATGTTAGATCTGTACAATTTGCTTTATATATATATATATGTATATACCCTACGCACTAATATCAGAAATTCTCGTAGTGTAGATTCACAGAAAAGTGTGATGAAATGTCGTATTTCGATTAGATGAGAGATATGGTATTTTTCATCTATTTTCTCTATATTGAGATTTTCTGTTCTCTGTTGGTGTATTTGTAACGATGGACTTCCATGTGCCAGGGTATTGGCTAGCAAATACCATGGCAGATTGGAAGTACAAATGTCTCAAAATAAAGTAACTTCAAAAGACCTCAGCTAGACTTTTCATATGACATGTAGGATACCTGCTTACAATAATAAAATTGAGAATGGAGATGGGGAATGTGCCAAAGAGACAACAACCCGACCAAAGAACAGACAACAGCAGAAGTCCTCCAATGGGTCTTCAATTAACATTCCGAGATCGAAATGGATTCAAAGAACATTTGTTAGAACTGAAATAGCTATTTCATGCTTACAAGTGGCATTTGACAAAAACAATGGTATCGAGGTAAACCATGTTTTCCTTATCGAATAGATATAGAAATTTTCTTAACCAGGGTTGTGTAGCAAAAAACCCTTATACAAAGAGAGTATAAATATCTTATTTCTAAATACGTATAGATTATCGGGTTTTCTACACATTGATATAGTAAAATATCAGCCGCGAGCCACAATGTAAACATGTTTTACGAGTGAGCGCAGCGAACGAGCTTAAAAGTTTCACATTATCATGATAACGTCGAGTGGCTGATATTTTACGATAGCTATACGACAAAATCCCGATTATCTGTTTTTCGTTTTATTACTGGTCTTTTCCCTCTTCCTAAGACAGTTTTAAGCATGATTAAAACAAGCTTGATGACGTCTCCTCTCGCATTGTGACGTCACTGATAACTTCTCCTCTCACATTGTGACGTCGCTGATAATGCCTGGTCTCGTTTTGAAGCCTTTCTACGATTACTACGGAGTGACAGAACAGGGTGATTTAGGCGTAGGGAAGGACAATAAAACCTTATATATGTGTATCGAATGTCAGGCGATTGTAACCTATTTGTGACTTGTACTGAAGTTTCCATGATGCATGATGATGTCGTTGCTATATATTAATATTGTTAAGGCAATATAATATTTCTAATTAAAGGCTAAACAAAGGAGTATACTTACTAGTTTATACTCGCATATGTAGCGATTAATAGAGGTACAGGGTTCTCGACCCCAAGACCATGTACCCCATAAGTTCGCAATGCTCACACAGGCTTCATTTCTACTAACGGAATGGCCTGAAATAATTTACCGAACATTAATTTTGAATTTCGTATTAAATAACGCAAAAGGGACATTTTCAATTGTTTGATACCACTTTTAGAGTTAAATCGGATTGTGATTGTATTAGAAAAAATTATAAAAAAACAAATATACAAAACGATCGTCAAACCCATTTGTCAAAAAACAAACTTTAGTAATTGTTGTTCGGAGTGAGCAAAGGCTCCGTGTTGAAGATAGTAATTTGACAAATGATAGTTTACTTTTACAAATTGTGACTTGGCTGGATAGCTATTTCATTGACACTTTTATCCATCTTCTTTTATCTATTCACAATGCAATGAAAAAAACCCGGAATTATACTAAGAGAAAACAAAAGTAAATGAAATACAACATATAAAAACAAGCGGTGATGTCAGGTGCTCTGGAAGGGTAAGGAGATTCCACCCAACTAGTGGCACATGTTGGTTGTAAATGTAAGTACAAATCCGTAGTTCAGTGAAATTAGGTAGATCACATTCGAAAAATAACTACTCGTTTTTATTTTTTTATCTTGTTATCGACCAAAAGAGAAAGTGTTGAACACTATTAATCTATTAATTTTTCCCAACCTTTTTATACACATATATTGTTGAATACAATGTACTGTCCTGTAGATGACGCAGTTTTTTGTGTTGTTTTTTTTTTTTTGCTGTCTCATCGACTTTTGGTGTATATACTTTTGCTAAATTATCATAAAATTTACCTGATCCAAATGGAAGGTCATTAAATGAAAAGGGACCATTTTCTATGGCAAATGTAAAGGTTCCATCGTTGTCAATATCATTTGCACCAGTCCATATAGGAAAACTATCGGCTGTAAAGAATTAAATGTAAATAAGCTTCATCATGTTCATCAAAAATCAGTAGATAAAGGAAGAAAGGTATAGAAATAAATATGCGACGTCAAACTGTGACATATATCGGTAAAAAATGCATTTTTCGACTGATTTTTTTATCATTCAACTGATTTAACTTGAAAACGAGTTCAAGGACCTCTCTTTTTTTTAAATGACGTTTGTTTTGATAACGTCATAATATATTTTGTACAAATTTTCTTGAAAAAAAAATAATGCAATTTGAATGCTAAATATTCATCAAAAGGCCCTTATTTGGTCAAAAAATTACTGCAAATTTAACAGTTTTCATACATATTCTTAAATATCTGAAAACTTGACTAAGGTTCAGGGTATTCAGATAAACAAAACAAATTTGGCATTAAACAAGTTACCATGGCAACAATACATGACTTGATTGCATATTTTCTAAAATTTTATAATTTTCGTGGTTTTTATCAAACTTTAAGTATATTTTAGATTGAAAAAGTATGTGCGCACCCATGAAACAGCTTTATATTTGGTGAGATTATGTCAAAAGTTACAATAAAGTTTTGTTAAATTATGTTATTGTTTCTTGGCAGCGCACGAGGTTTCCACAGCGAAAATAAAGATCAAAACTGCTTACATGTACATTCTGTATTTTTTATCGTTTTTGTGAATAACGGTAAATATTATGAAGTAATTTTGACGTCATCAGATAAAAAACTTTATTGTTTTTTTTTATATTTCTTGACCTTATGCATTTCTAAACATTATGTGATAATTTTAAATAGTTACCAAACATTTATTTTCTTGTGCCAAAACCAGGTCTGAATGCCCCTACAGATCTGTACATGAAATTTTAATTATTTTGTTATCACAGTTTATTTTTTTTATTATGTAATTCATGATTACGGAAAAACTTCATTTAAAAATAATTAATAATACATTCTCAACTTACGAATATTAAATTCATTTTGAACAGCATTGGCTTCTTGTGCAGTGTTCGGTCTCCACAGGTAGGCACCATCTGTCGAGGCACAATTATCCTTAAATTAAGTAAATAGTTATCAAAGGTACCAGGATTATAATTTAGTACGCCAGACGCGCGTTCCGTCTACATAAGACTCATCATTGACGCTCATATCAAAATATTATAAAGCCAAACAAGTACAAAGTTGAAGAGCATTGGGGATACAAAATCCAAAAAGTTGTGCCAAATACGTAGATGACATTCATATCATATTTACATTTCGTTCATTTTCGCAGATTTCGTGGGTATAGATGAGCCACGAAAAAAAATCTTCAACGAATGAAAAATTTTCTATAAACCTGTATATAGATATAAAATGAGGTATGAGTGCCAATGAGACAACTCTCAATCCAAGTCACAATTTATAAAAGTAAACCATTATAGGTCAAAGTACGGTCGTCAACACAGTGCCTTGGCTCACACCTAACAGCAATTTATAATCGGCCCCAAGCAATTTCTAGTGTTAAACCATTCAAACGGTCAAATATATATATATAAATATAGAGAAGCGAGAAACACTTAAGAACCGAATCAACAAACGACAACTACTGAACATCTGGTTCCTGATTTAGGACAGGTACAAACAATTGCAGCAAATTTAAACGTTTAAATGGTACCGCACCAATACCTTTATCTGAACCAATAGGTGAGTATTGCAACATAGAAAGACACACTATAAAATATCTATTGAAATGGCTTTACTCAATCAAAAGATGTAGTAACACAAATGAACATACACAGAACAAATTAATTTTATCTATGCTACAAAAAAAATACAAAAGAATTATAATAAGGGATGAATAATAAATCAAAAGTTTAATGTTTAAAAATTTCAGAAAAACTTTAAACCTGAAAACAATCAGCCATTTGCAATAATTTTATACACAGCTAAATGAAAATAATTTTGTTGTTACTTCTTTTGTCTGTATTACCTTCCGTTTAGGAACACCAATATCTTTTTTGTATAGCAATAAAACTATCCTGAAAATTGGTACACGTGGGGTGAATATTTATCAACAATAAAACTATAAAATTGGTGCTCGATAACACTTTGTGTTCTTTATGTATAAGTGCCAGAGGTGTGATGTGCATACAGTATAAAAGGAGAAAGAAAATAATATCGATGTTCAAAGTACGAAGAAGTGACATTATATTAATTCTAAACACTAATCAAAGCTAGTATATTGGCCAGATGTATGTATGCTATATTTTTCTCTAATTCACGAAAACCGAATTTTGACTCCGGGCTCTTATAATTGTTTTGACAAGTTTCCACTGTGGTAGGATATTCTGATATTCAGGCAATAAAGGGGCAACCATAAGAAGCTAAATCAAATATATAATCAGTACAATGTTGGGGGAGCGGGGGTTAACTTTTTTTTTTTCGGATAGAGTCGTGTATAAAAACAGTAAATTTTCGCTTAAATTTTGAATTTGCTTATTTTCTAAGCTCTTGCTTGACCGGTTTACAGGATATTCTACCACAGAGAAGGTAACCTGTCGAAAATATTAATTTCCGGGGTCAAAATTCGGTAATATGAAAAAGGTCTGTGGGGAGTCAGAATTACTCCAAAGACCCTTCAGTTAGTTGGTTGTACTAGTACTATTATAATCTATTATCAACATACCATTGTTGATTCAGATAAAATTCTGTCCAAATAATTTCGGCATCGTTCAACACCACTTACAGCAGGATCTGCCTACCCTTCCGGAGCACATGAGATCAACCACAGTTTTTGATGGGGTTCGTGTTGTTTAATCTTAAGTTTTATGTTATATCATGTGTACTTTTGTTTGTCTGTTTGTCTTTTTCATTTTTAGTTATGGCGTTGTCATTTTTTTTTTCGATTTATGAGTTTGACTGTCCCTCTGTTATTTTTCGTCCCTCTTTTAAAACGTCACATGGTATTTAAATATGAAAAATTAACCGGACTTTCAACAACGTACTCTATAAATCAAAAACAGATACAATGACATAATTATGAACACTGTAGAAAAACTTTTTAAGTCAGGAATTAAGAATTCTGAAATGTCACTTGATCAACATATTAAACATATAGTTACCTGTATTGTAATCTTATATTAATACTATCGTCTGCTTACAGATTAAGTAATGTATTGTTTATTGTTTATGGTTTTTGATTCTTGTTTGTTTTCGAAGAAACAGACACAGTCTTGCAAATGAGGATTCACTAACAAACTCACCGCAGCTGTATTCCAGGTAACTCCATTAGCATCACTAGTGTAATAACAATTAGCACTACTTGGTTGGTTTGATAATAGCTTGAACCCTTTTGGGCAAGTTTCTGGAACACATGGCGCTTTGAAAACTAAAAAAGAATACAATTTTAATACAATCGAAGTTAAATCATAAAAAAGATAAAGCGAAGACGTAATTACAATAACGGTATAAAAGGAGCTCAATGTTTAGTCGATGCCACTGCTGGTGGACGTTTTGCGTCCGATGGTTCCACCAGCCCAGTAGTCAGAACTTCTGTGTTGACATGAATATCAATTATAAGGTCATTTTTATAAATTTCCTTTTACAAAACTTTAAACTCTATGAAAAACTAAGGATTTTCATAACCCAGAAATAGATAACTTTAGTTGCATTTTGCACAATTTTTTTTTATAATTTTTGTGCGGTATTTACGATAACGATTTTCAACTTGTACTTGTTTGGCTTATAACTATTTTTATATGAGCGTCTGGCGTACTAAATTATAATCCTGGTACCTTTGATAAATATATAGCAATCGTCGTTTTAGTTGAAAGTAAGTCGACATTCATCAATATAAAAATAAATGCGAAATAAACACATGCAGAAGTAAAGTCAAATCAAAAGGAAAACAAAACAAATAATCTGAAAATGTTAACATAAAGAAATATTTAAGGACACATCTGAAACAACATTCATTAATTGCTTGGAAAATTAAAAAAGTCTTTGTTGGTTGTACAAAACGCCATCATTGTCGATGTTAAGCACAAACTAATTCAGAAATGGGAATGAAAAACTGTTCCAGGCTTCTTTTTTCCCCAAAAATCTATGTCTGTGAGTTTCTTTTACATTTCATTCGATTTGATATACAGTGACAAAATCTATCGCCTGATTTATTTGTCTACTTACATTTGCAACATGGTCGTTCATTGCAGCATTTTCCGTTATACGTCCATTCAGACCCGAAAGTCTCATTACATGGAACACCTTTTTTTCCACAGGTACCGTTGGAAGAGTGGCATATCCCAGAAAGAACTGAATAGTACAGTACTCCGATACAATATAGCATGATTTACTTTGATATATACGTTAACATAATACAATAGGAATATAGATACAACGTATTTGTTTATTTCTCAAAATGATTTGCTTAACCATGTTGAATATAGGACACACATAAGAATTTTGTATTTTTTTTTCAAGAAAAAGTGTATATATTATTGTTGCGCTATGATTTCTCATGAATAAAATTAACTGAATTTGCTGGAGATGCTCGTAACTCTGCGTAGAAAGTTTAAAATTAGTTCTCCCTAAATACAGATTTTTTATTGTTCTTATGTCAACCTAGGAAAGTAGTGTTGAACAATTTCGTACAGATCCGTAGATCAACAAAAAGTACTGATATTATCGTTGATATATATCTGTAAATTATATAAAAAGGTTCTTACTTTGTCTGTTCGTTTGGCTTTCGAATGCAGAACGTTTGATCAGAGTGAAAGGATTGTACCTTTTATATTATGAGAGAGTCTAGCAGCTTAATCTTTAATCTTCACTACAGCGTTTTAAACATAAAGGATACTTACTGCCGCCATTTGACACATCAATTGTGCAAAAGATGAAAACAATCAAACAACAACACTTCATCATAACTCTGAAATGAAAACTCGTCTATATTAATTAAGATTCCACGTTATTTAGAAATAAACTCATTATCCATACAGGATTGAAATTTTATATTTGCGCCAGACGCGAGTTTCGTCTACAAATGTGGAATCATTTAGAAAGACCCGTAAACCAGAAGTAAGCGCAGTGAGCCTGTATGCATTAAATGCTATATTTTGATCGCTAATTTCAAGTTCCAAAAACATGTAACAGTTTTTAAATTAAAGTCTCAACTTACCAATAAAAGGGTTTGGATGATGTGTGTTGTACGCATTTCATTTGTTATGATTTTGCTTTCAAAATATGTTAATAACGAGCATTACTTATCAAAACCACGGTAACTCCATTTTTATGTGTTAAAATCGGAAGTGGGTAATCGGACTATCAAAAATTAAAAAAAAAACTTGAATTATTTGTGTTAGGAATTGTATTGATTTGTTGGTTTTTAATTTTTGTTCTTTTTGATTTTCTATTTTGAATGCCATTATTGTAAGGACTACAATATCATGTGTCAAAAACGTGTTTGAAATTCAATATTTTATATTCAGTCAAGTTTAAGGTTAAGAAAACATCCGCAAATTTACAAATTTGGTACGCCTTATTGTTAAATAAAACTTAAGTCCTTTTTTATATAATCTAATATAAAGAAAAGTATATGTTGTGCAATATCAACATATAGTACTTCAGAGAAGTTGTTCTGTAACGGAAATATAACAGAACCCGAAAAGTGCTTGACAATGGACTAGCTAATTCAGAATATATATTTGTTACTAGGCTGTAAACAACAAAGCCATATGTTGTAGGCTAACGTAGTTGATTTACTCTTAAATATGACTTAATTATTATTTTTCATCGTTAGTAAAGTTTGTATTTTTAGTCTTACACATTTGACGTTTTGCTGAGTTGAAATTTATCTGATGGAATACTCTGTTATATTGAAACCTGTTTAAACCGAATCTCTTCGTAATTTAAGATTTTGTTCTGTTTTAGTCGATGTTCGGTTTTATCAGATTCACAACGTTAACAGTTTGTATGACGGTGTTAACAGCATGTTTGGTTTATACAGGTTTTCGATTTATACAGGTTTTCGGTTTAACCAGTTTTCATTGTATTACCTTTTTTTTTAAATTGTATTGAACAAATTCAAATAACTAGAATATCGTTTGTACGAGAATAATTGAAAACTTACCGTAATGTGAAATAGCAGAGTCGTAGATAGAAAGATGATTTTTGAAATACAGTGGCTACTTAAATACTAAGTTAGATAAAAGGATTGGTGAATGTTCTGTGTGATTTTAAACATCGATTAGTGACATATGTTGGTTTTCTGTCTTAATATTGACTGAATAAGCAAATATTGTTAAACGTGTTACTAGCTTTAACTGTCACTAAACTATTTTCAATTATTTATGGATATTGTAATTTAATCAGCAAATAGTAAAATCAAACAAAAATAAGAACTCAGAGGAAATTCAACGGAAAGGCTCTAATCAAATGACAAATTCAAAAGCTCAAACACATCAAATAACCGGATAACTTATGTTATATTCGTGACACTTGGTAGAGTCATTTTGTATTAAAAGAAATAATGGATTAAGCCTGGTTTTATAGCTAGCTAAACCTTTGCTTGTATAACAGACGCATCCAATTTAATCACTTTGACCACAATGTGTGAACAAAACAAACAGACAAAACAGGCAAAACTGAAAAATAGGGATACAGCAGTAAACATTGTGTTACAATAATAATCACCACAAAAACAAACAAATATGTAACAAAAAAGGACAAAAATATATAAAGACAATACACATTAGCCAGACTCGTCTTTCCTCTCAAAACGACACACCCAGGGCTTTCAACTCCAACGAGATGTCAAATTGAATAAACCAAACATACAATTGATAACTAGGGGAGGGCTGGGAACCCGTTAACATGTTTAACCCCACAACATTATATATGTATGTGCCTGTCCCTAGTCAGGAGCCTATAATTAAGTGGTTGTCGTTTGGTTATGTGTTACATATTTGTATTTCGTTAATTTTTTGTACATAAATTAGGCCGTTAGTTTTCTCGTTTGAATTGTTTGACGTTGTCATTTCGGAGCTTTTGATAGCTGCAATGCGGTATGGGCTTTGATCATTGTTGAAGGCCATACAGTGACTTATAGTTGTTAATTTTTGTGTCATTTGGTGTCTTGTGAGGAGTTGTCTTATTGAAATTCATACCACATCTTTTTTTATAGTTGCAATCAGAATGTTTACACTGGAAGTCGGAAATATTGAGATCCTGAAAATGTGTTAATAATTGAACATATTACTTATGATTGATTTGGTATATGTATAGGATAACATAGATACATATTTTTCTTCAAACAAGTGGTTTACATAAACTTTGGAATTTCATTTTTTTTTATTATTAATAAAGTATTTAATCCCGATATTGATATAATACTTTGATAGATTCAAATATAAAAGCAATTTAAATACTTGGTGATATTAGCTAGTAATGCAACACTGTTTGCTTTTGTTAATATAATCGATTTTGCACATTATGAATATCTTGATGTTGTTCGTGTAACATCTTTCTTACTTCGTCATCAATATATTAATTATGATTTCATCAGCAAAATTTCACATGTGTTTTTCAAAAAACACTGAAAATATAAATAATATGCATATATATATTATTATATACTAATTTTTCATTATTTTGCTAGACGTTCCAGTACATTTTCAGTTTCCAGTTGGTTCCTTTTATAGACGTATATATACATGTAAATGGCATATCAAATTATCTGCTTCCTATAGGTCACTTTTTTACAAATCTGAAGGTAACGTTTTCAGAATAAGGAATAGTATTTCTTGATTTATCAATCATCAAGATAACAGTTTGCTAGTCGTGCTTTTTCTCAACACACGACTCATCAGTGGGACTCGAATAACAATAAAATAAATGATAAAATTGGAAAACCAAGCGATATAATGTTGTTTGTACAGTTAGTAATTAAATTAACAACAAATCAACATCTAGATCGTCGTCTTTGTTGAAATTCCAAAGGAACATACAAAAACATGTTTCGTTATCAAGCAGTATATGTAATGACATTAACATACACAAACGAGATGTTGTGTAGAGCTTTGTCTGCGAAATCAACAAATTATTTGTCATACAGACACCGCAGCAATATTTGAAATAATTAAAGATCGGCTAGGATGTGTATTTATAGATAGATTAAATTCTGATTTACACCAACGACCTCACAGATTTAAATTATTCTGACCATGTGTCCCTTTTATTTTTCTTTTAGCTAATAGCATAACATTATTTTTATTATAATAGTATTTTTTTGTGTTTCAAATTGATGGGTTTCGGCCTTCATATAACACATTTCGCCGAAAAGTTTTATTGACAATGTTAAGGTCACTATTAGGAACGTGGCTACTTGAATTATATGTGAATAAAAAAAAAGCAAAGGTGCAATCTGGTATTTTACACCTCAAATTTGTTAATATTGAGATCTTGAAAAACGTGTTTGTATTTGGTTTGGTATAGGTTTAACATACAATAAATAGTCAATCTTCAAAGTAGGCAAGTATGTTTGAGCGAACGGGTTCATGATGAAGGTATTGGCTAAGTTAATATATGGTACAGACGACCACATACATGTACCTCTCAAGCTGTGTTTCTTCCGTTTAATACAATACATTTTTCTGGCATTGATAGGACATTTCTTTCACATAATTTCAATATGATATCTTATCATAAATATAAATATGTTTCGTTTGAGGTATATGTAGAGTATGGTTAACAGAAACTATGGAATTTCATATCTGTATTAGTATAATATTTCATTATGATATTGATATAATACTTTATTACATTCAAATATAAAAGCTAATTATGCAACATTTTCTTTGTTAATATAATTGATTATGCTAGTTATGTATTTCTTGGTATTGTACGTGTAACATCTTTCTTACTTCGTATCAATATATTTCTAATTATATCGTCAGCGGAATTTTTCATGTATCTATCGGACTATGCTTGCAAATATTTTTATAAAATAAAACGGATTTGCACCACCAATGATACTACAAAATGGCGCCTACAAAAAATTAGAAAAAAGACGTTCCCTTGTTGCGCCTATCCCAATTCAGGAGCCTCTATTCTTTGTTAGCCTTCTAGCAATGATTTTTAATTTAAGTTCATCAATATATTTAGAGTTTAGTATTACGTTCATTATTAGTGAACTAATACATTTATTTGTTTAGAGGCCAGATGAAGCTCGAGTCCGGATGTTGGATTTTCTCGCTGCTTTGAAGACTCTATGATGGCCATCGGCTTGTTTTTTTCTTTGGTCGGGTTGTTGTCTCTTTGAACATTCCTCATTTCCTTTCCTAATGTTATTGATAACGGTTTTTCTCGTGCGGACAACTTCAGCCGAGATGAACGTGTACAAAGCAAAGACAAGAAGGTCAACAAAATAGTCCCGATGATGGTGCTGACTTGATAAGTTATCACCGCATTCATTTATTAAATTTCATTTTGTTCAACGTAATCAGTGCGATATTTTACGTTTGAAGTGAGATTCAAAACATACCGGACATAGCTCTATAATAAAGTTAATTGCTGCCTTAGTTTGCTATTGATAAATATTGAAATGTGCATTGTCATTAAGTGCAATATCAGTATTAAGTTCAAATGTAATTTTGGGTCAGTCCTAGTTCTATCTTATTCATTCAAAGGACGTCATTTTTCATTTTTTTATGATATGTTTTACAAATTCAAATGACGTCATCATTTTTTTTGTCATTTTTTACAATTTCAAATATGACGTCACTTGGCGTTGAGGTTTAAACATATTCGGATGTGTCTACATTTTGTGTTGCAAATGTCTGGTTATGTAATGTATTTCAGTTGTTTCCTATAATTAGTTAATATTTCAGTTCTATCATGTACAGCTTGTGTTTATTAATTTTATAAATTTACTGTTTGCAAAAGTTTAAATTGTTCTAAATGATAAGGATGTTCTGGTAACTAACAGAAAACCCTGGCCGTTTTTGGCACAACTTTTTTGATCTTTTGGTCCTCGATGCTGTTCGACTTTGTGCTTGTTTCGGCTTTAAAACTTTTGTATCTGGGCATCACTAGTACATCTTGTGTGGATAAAATGCACTTCTGGCGTATTAAAATTTGCAACTTGTTGCCTTTTGTTGGCTGTTGTTCGTGTGTTTCTTTGTCAATTGTATTCTCCAATTTATTTATATTGCAGTCCTGTGGTGTTGAGTTAATGTTATATTTCACATGGTTATAAAAGGGGAGGTTTGACATGCCACAAAACCAGGTTCAACCCGCCATTTTTTTCTTTAAAAATGTCCTGTACCAAGTCAGGAATATGGCCATTGTTATATTATAGTTCGTTTCTGTGTGTGTTACATTTTAACGTTGCGTCGTTTGTTTTCTCCTATTTTTTAGTGTAAATTCACATTGCGTGTCACGGTACTTGTCTATCCCTAATTCATGTATTTCGTTTTGATGTTATATTTGTTATTCTCGTGGGATTTTGTCTGTTGCGTGGTCCGTTTCTGTGTGTGTTACAAGTGTTGTTTCGTTGTTCTCCTCTTATATTTAATGCGTTTCCCTCAGTTTTAGTTTTTACCCCGATTTTGTTTTTTGTCCATGGATTTATGAGTTTGAACAGCGGTATACTACTGTTCCCTTTACTGCTCCTCGAAAACTGGAAGCAAATCGAACAATATCAAAAACTATCCAAGATCTGTACCTGTCCACATGTACTAGATTTGTTTAGCCTCAAACACTTGCTGGAGAGATTTATCATTAAAACCCGCCTCGTTGTCTGCTGGCTATTGCAAGGGATGCAAAACAAACGATTTCTGGCTGAAGACTTTTAACGGCCACTTCACTGGTACGGAAGACACTGCAATGTTGAATGCATGTATAATTGAGAATGGAATAGGGGAATGTGTCATAGAGACAACAACCCGACCATAGAACAGACAACAGCTGAAGATCACCAATAGGTCTTTAATGCAAAAAAAAACCTCTCGCAAACGGAGGCGTCCTTCAGCTGGTCCCTAAACAAATATTTATACTAGTTCAGTGATAATGGACGTCATACTAAACTCCGAATAATACACAAGAAACTAAAATTTAAAATCCTACAAGCTAACAAAGGCCAGATGCTCCTAACTTAGGACAGGCGCAAAAATGCGGCGGGGTTAAACATGCTTTTTGAAATCTCAACCCTCCCCTATACGTCTAATCAATGTAGAAAAGTAAACGCATAACAACATGAACAATACGTACAGTAAAATTCAGTTCAAGAGAAGTTCGAGTCCGATGTCAGAAGATGTAACAAAAGAAAATAAACAAAATGACAATAAAACATAAATACATAAAAAGCAATAGACTACTAGCAGTTACTGACACGCCAGCTCCAGACCTCAATTAAACTGATTGAAAGATTATGACTTCATCATATGAATATCAGGCAAAATCCCTCCTATTAGGGGGTTTAGTATTATACCATCATGAAATATATGAAAAGAACATAACCCATGTCATGCCAACAACTTGTTTTAGAATAAATATGTGTAATTTCGATGCAAAGACCCAATAAGTGAATCAATATTAAAGCCAAAATATGCAATCTTTGATAACCTGACAACAGTATCGTAACTATATCCCTTCTTGATAAGTTTGTTTAAAGGTTTTGTTAGCTTTTGAGGTGAATACTGACATTTTTGTGCTCTGTTAAGAATATTCCCATAAAAGATTGGATGTGAAATACCTGAACGTATAAGATGTCTGCATGTTGAATTATATTTAATAATGATGTCCTTGTACCGTTGATAAAATTTATAAATGTTTTGACTGGTTTGTGATATCGAAAACCCTGGTGTAATTATTTTTCAGTAATGGAGAAATTTCTCTCGCTAAAATCTAAAAGGTTGTTACATACACTAGCGAGTCGTACAAGTTGAGATATATAAACACCATAAGTTGGTGACAAGGGAACGTCACCATCTAAAAATGGATAAATAACGATAGGAAATAAAAAATCATCTCCTTTATCATATTTTTTTGTATTAAGCTTTCCGTTAATGATATCAAGATAAAGGAAAAGGCTGTGGTCGTTGTTAGTATTAGCTTTATTTAAAGTAATTTCAACAGGACACATTTCTTTAGAACACATACTGAAGTCGTCATTATTTCTAACCAATATATCATCCAAATTTCTAACAGTATTATTATTTTTTTTTTCTTCTACAGTGTAAATGTGGTAAACAGAACCGTCATTTCACAAACTATGAACGTACATTGTAACGACTGTGCAAGCCAATCTTCCTCTTAGTTGACATTTGATATCCCCTTACCACACTAAGACATTTGTCAATCAACTGACCATTCCAATCACCGACCACAACACTGCTTGGTCTAGGGATGATAGTCTCATTCTGGATTTATTTGGATAAGAAAATTAAAAACTTTGTAACCAATGGGAACAATGAAAAGGTGAAGTTCTAATTTGTGTGTGCAGTATATATATTCAACCTTGTGATCCCTCGAAAATGCGTTTTATTTGCAGAGATGTTTTCAAAATTAATAGACGAATACCAGGTGTTGTCAATAGCAGAAATTCGTTCTATGGTCTAATTAGCAAACATATGGAAAGTATTTAGTAATAATTAGTTCAATAAATCTGCTATGTAACTATGATTTAAAAGGTTCTAAATTGATATTTCTTAAGAAAAAACAAAACAAATAAAAACAAGTGTTTCATCTCATTTTATACCTTAGGATGGATTGTTTGACATTTAAGGGAGGGAATTATTTGAAGATTTATTTTCTATAAGAAAACAATTCCTTATGTCTGCAGGGATGCAAAGATTTACTAAAACTAAAATTTTACATCGTATATATAAATGTCGATTTTTATATTCAGTAAACCATGAACTACAGCAAATATTTTGAAATTAGTGTATTGTCTAAACACAATATATTATAGATCATTTTATGTCGTCTGTTTAATTTCAAGTCTTGAAACATTGCCCAGCTTAATCTACCGTAATGAATATTATGTGTTGTTAACTTATAAAAGAAATCTATTTTGTGCAGTATAAATATTTGTTAAGCGCTACTTTAAATATTTGTTATATGCAATTGAACAATAAGCCAGAAAAAAAGTATATTTATAATTTCCACAATTGTTAACGGGAATAGTAAACGCATGTTTTCTAAGTGCACGTACACAGGTAAAGATGTTCAATCTGTAGTAAACGCCCTTTTTACTACCGACTAAACGGACAAAGATTAAACGCGCATTTACTCGAGTAGGAATTTGAAATTTCCATTTTGACCGCGTCAACGCAATAAAGGAAAAAGCGAAAATTGAGGTTGACGAATGAAATATGTGCATGTGGCGTGAACATGCGTCTTTTTTTTATGTTATGCTTGGTTTGCACCCAACTGTAGGTAAGAATGGTCACTTCCTGTGCGAAAAGTTCCATATGGAATGTACACGGAATATAGTAGGAATATTGCTCTGAATTCCTACCAGAAAAGAGTGATATTCTTTTCGGACAGTAGTAGGATTCCACACGGAAAATACCCGAAAGATTTAAATTAGCAGGAATTTCTTAGTAGGCATACCAATATTCCTACCAGGATTATGCAAATTAGCAGGAATAATTTGGTAGAAAAATAAAATTCCTGCTAGAAAACCTGGTAGGAATTTTTCAAAATTCCACCCAGAAAAAAAAATTCTGGTAGGAATCTTATATATACAAAATGTAAGTGTATATTCACAAATACACAACTGGATCAATGATTAAGTTTAAATCTCAACACCAAAGAACAAAGGAAATTCATAGAATACATTAATTTTTAAGAAAATGGACTTTTGAAATGTATAAGGAAAGTGCAATATATGCAAGCTAGAAATTGTGTTATACATAAACATGAAGATTACCCCAAAAATGCCTAAATGAAATTAAGAGTGAATTAAAAACCAATTGTTCAGAGAACCGTTGATGGTCTTTCCACAAGTAAGGATCTTTTTTTTATATGAAAATATTAAAATTTGGTTTTAAATGTCAATTGTAGCGTCAAATGACAGCTTATTAAACGCTGATTCCATTAATGTATGGTTTCTATGGAAAAAGATATAGATAAGGGAGATAATTGTTTACTTCCGGTTCAAACGATGCTTTTTCCGGTATAGGTTTATAGTATAATTGACACTGATTCCAAAAATATATGGTTCTATATATACATATGGAAAAAAGTATTGCAACACCTTGATTTTTTAAAACTTGAAAAATCAGTCTCTTATTTTGGATGGAATATTATTAGTTACATAGTGTGCTAGTGACCTAATACGGTATATATGGGGTCAGTAAATTCCATATGGGGTGAGAGCGAAGCTCGAATCCCCATATGGAATTTACTGACCCCATATATACCGTATTACGTCACTAACACACTATGTAACGAATTTATCTTACCGACTACTAGTATCTTAGCGTGTGAAATTAAGACTAGTGATTCTCGAAATGAGCAAGTCTTCAATACTGTTAGCATTAAGAAAATACTTCCTTTGATTCTACAAAAACAGATGCCAACAATAACGACTTTTAAGGTTTCAATGTGTTTTATGAATTTATTTCAATCTTAATCATCAATTTCTTCGTCTGTTGGAACTTTTAAGTTTTTTTCTCAGTACCGGTTTTTTTTTTATAAAGGGACACAACACCATTACTAACCTTGTATGAAATAAGCCCCGCCCCCTTCTTACCTAATATGGAATATAAAGGGACGTAACTCCACTACTAACCGTGTATGAGATAAGCCCCGCCTCCCTACTAACCTAATACCAAATATACACGGTTTGCATGCGGACGCTTTTAACCAATCATATTCCTGGAAATGTATAGGAGGTAAGATAAGATAAAATATTTGTAAAATAATATTGAAACGTAGTTAATGATAACATTCGCTTTAAAACGAACAAAAAGTGTATGAACAAAAAAAGTTTTATCTAACTAAAATTTTTATAACAAAATGAAGTGTTTTTTGTACAAAAAAAATGCATTTTACCTTTACTGTAGTCGAACTTTACAATGTCAGACATTTCAAAATTATTTTTTAGATTGTTCACATCATGGTTGGTCGTTATACGCCAAAGAATTAGTACTTTGTGCACAGCCTCCATTCAACCGGATAACCGAATCTTAACGTCTTCTGATTCCTGCCAAAAGTCGACAAATTTGTTGCTAAGCTAGCAGCAACCATTCTTGACGAAAGGTATTATTTATTTCGTGACTTGTTTGAACTGGGGTGTCCTTTCATGCTTTGTACGTCAAATAGTGTCCCATATATGCTCGATATGGTTAAAATTTGGGCTACGATATGGCCAAGAAAGACAAACCAAATTCCATTGGAACAATAGATCTTTCTCCACGACGCTAATTTTCAATTTTGGCGAGCTCTACACTATATTGGATACGGGCATCTGTGTGTCTGTTCGTAGGCAAAGGTCCCTGAAATGGTATTATCGCACGATAGCCAGTAGCGATGAGCCGATCTCGAACAGTTCTTGTTTAAAGGCTCCTGTATGGTCATGATTCTCTTTTTAGGATTGTATTGTTTGCAATCGGTTTCCTTCTGACCAACCTTCACTATGCTTTATTTTCCCTAGCAGATGTTATAGGGGGTCTTCTTGACCTCGGAAGGTCTTTAACATCGTTTCTTGCCTGATTTTTATTCTCAAAACGACTTATAGTGGAATGGTGATGACCAACAATATGTGCAATTATCACAGCGACATACCTGCTTCACTCATGCTGGATATCTGCCATCTTGCTGCAGTTATGAGTTGTGGATGACCAATTGCAAGGTGTTAATAACATAAATTTATAAACTTGGTTATTTTAAGTGTTGAAAACAATTAATGAGGATAAAAACATCTGTTTTAGTGTTTACGAGTACAGTAGCTGCATGTGCAGATAAGAACTGATAGAGTCAATATTTATTGATTAAACTCGGGTAATATTTAAATAATGTTTAATTAGTTCTATTTCAACAAATTATTTAACAAAAAATAAAAAGTGTTTTTTTGATTTGAATTTCAATTTGGTGTTGCAATACTTTTTTCCATTTGAATACTTTAACATTTATTTAGAACAAAAAAAGCTACTTCCGGTAAACAAAATGTCACTTCCGGTTGGCTTTAACAAGGTCACATTGCTTTCAACCTATTGCAAAAAGTCCCATGTCTTTATCATGCATACATATGAAATAAAAGCAAAGGTCAAAATCTAGAACATTAATTTTGCCTATGACCTTGAGCTCAATTTCAAGGTCAACAACCAAGGACCACAAATTAAAAGACCCTAGGCCTCTACTTTATATTGTTAATGAGTTATATTACCATACAACTAATATAAGATATAGAAGAAGAGAAAACTCGCATCAAATGTTTACGTACCCTTTTAACTAAAATTTACGTGTTACGACATGTCGCAACTCACAATTGTGTGAAAACATTTTGTCGATATCTTATATGGTTTCTGCAAATAAGTGATAAGCCAAAATCAAATTTTTGAACATGACCTTGACCTTTGACCTTGATCTCATTTTCATTTTTTTGAACCAAGGACCTCAAATCAAAAGACCCTAGGCCTCTATCACTTATGGTTTTCCAGTTAGAAATACATTTCACTTATATCAAACAAAAAAGGGGATTTAACTCTCATATGAAGTCTCCGGATAGCTTCGGTTAAAATTGATCAAATCATCTTGAGGATATAACAAGCAATTTGGTAAAAAAAATTGTCAGTTTCTAATACGGTTGCGACATATAAGTAATCAGTGTTCGGGGGATAACTCTTATTTGGAAAAGATTTTTGTTACGCGGTGTCAGTTTCTAAAGCGTATTTACTGTTCGATATCATATACAATATATCTAAGCGACATCTTGTGAAACAAAATAGCAGCGAAGGAAAGAAAATTAGACGGAAGAAAAAAAATAATAATCAGAAGAAGAAAACCCATAGGTCTTTCCACGGAAAAGTGGAAAGACCTAATTAATGAGTGAAATTATACACTACACATAATTGATTACAAAATAAGTTTAACAGGCAGATAAAAAATTCATTTTGAATGTTTAAGAATTACCTTCAGTCTTCATAAGCCATATGTTCTTTCATTTCTACATTGTAGTTGTGTGACCCTAGCTTGCAGCATTTTGTTCCAACATAACTTTTCATTCTTTTCCCCTCAAACTTTTGAATTTGTGAACTGGAACTTGCTTTGATTTAACACTGCAAAATGTGTGTCATTAGCAAACAAGAATCCAGTTCAAGATAACTAATAAGATTGCAGGTAGAAAGATTTTCTGGTAGGAATCGTGTACATGTAGTAGGAAAATATATATAATCAAATCAGATTTTCAAAACAGAAAAAAATCCATAGACTTTTTAAAATTCCACCTAGGTAGTAGGATTTTGGTAGTAGGAAAATAAAAAGTTCCAGTCAGAATTTTATTTTCCATGTCCGCCTACTTTCTATATGGAAGCTTTGATTCTAGGTAGATTCCTACTTTATTCCTACTAGTGTCTGGGTGGATTTCTACTACTTATTTCGTACGGGTTCTTACATTTTCATAAAATTTTCTACATACACAATACATAAATTATTTTCAATAGCCTATTGGAGAGGATAAAGAGAAAGTTTACAAATAAGACGTTTTATTTCATTAAACAAGACATGTTTTTGAAGAGAATGCTGAAATACATTTTACGCACGGTTACGCTAGATAGAATTACTGTTTATAAAAAAAACACATTTTTCAGTCTTATTGAAATGTTATAATTAGAATTAATCCCAAACTAAAGTCAGTCAATAAAGTCGAAATGTGTCCGATCTGCCTATTAGTGGACATCAAAAGTATATACGATCGGTTTAAAGTCAATTTTGTCTACCTCACAAAATCTTGTTAGGCACTATAAAAAGACATTTAAATTGCGAGTTTTGGCTATTCGAAATAAGCAATCGTATAAGGATATGTTATGTTTCTAGTGACCGGTGATTGATATACTGCAGTTACACATAATTTCGGTCTCTATCGTAAATATTAATGTTGAAATATGAAACTATTCATCATAATTCGTAAAAACAACACCTATCAAATGGTAAAAATCTAGTTATTTTTTATTTGAACAAAATACAATATTTATCTTTTTCCAAAATCAAATTTAATTGTGAGTTTTATTTGGCTATTTAAAAAAAAAAGAAATGGCATTAATTTATGTATGTTGTCTATTTAAATCTGACCTACAATGCTATGATGGAATTTGTTTCTTTGTTTTTATACTGTAATAAAGAATTTTAATCACTGCCGAAAGTATCTGAAATGAATTGACAAAAGAGATTAACAAATCGTTTTTGTATGAATAGAGGGAAAACAATATATTTCCAAAAGTTGGACTCGTCTGTCCTATATCGGGCATGAGAGTTAGTTAAACCTTGAGAATCCGACATGCATTGAAAAAAGCACACTGTTCTTCGATCCCATCTTTATTATGTTTATTGGATGTCAAAAGGTAAAAACTAAAAAAGACAACATGCAACAACCTTAAAGTACAATAACGAACAAAAATGTGTTCAATAATACGATTTCGAATACAATGTCAAACAAATATTTATCCAAATTTATGACACAAATGGTGCCCATAAAAAAAATCTAACTGAAAATGGGGACAACTAACAAAGCAAAAAAGTTGGAATTTTAGAGGGCAATAGTATACATACCAAATACTTACACAATTTTTTTTTAACTTTTATACAACGTATTTAACTTACTAAAATACACAAAAACTGACAAAATATTCAACAGTATTGACATATTAATATAATATGTTAATATTTTATGTGGCTGCGTTATTAAACAACCTGATACTCGACTTTAGCAAGGTTTCACTGCCGAACGGGAGAAGACAAGGACTTAACATAGTTCTATAAGAGCAAAGGAGGACTAACGAAACCCATTACGTTACTAAATTTTCTTGAATGTTACAGTTGTTAACGTGTAGTTTTGCTTGCTGTAATATTGATATATGGTTTTTACATTTGACATTTCCTTTGACTTTGGCATGTTTGGTATAGTTTACGATATGCATCTTAAAGTGTTTAATGCAAAATATTAAAATTATATCTTGAGTTTATCAGCCCAATTAATCCGTTGTTAGGCAAAACATTATGAGAGATAGACCCAAAATGCCACATTTTTCTAATGTGGTATAGAGTTTCAAAATGACAAATTAAATAATTTTGGGATGTGGCCACAAATGGTCCTTTTCGCCCATTGCCCTATAATAATTTACATAATCGTTTGCAATTCAACATCAGTGCACTACCTCCACATTAACAACATGGATATACACAACAGTCACGTGACCAACATCAGTGCACACTACCTTCACATTAATAACATGGATATACACTACAGTCACGTGTCCAATATCATTGTACATTGTGGTCACGAATAAACAGACCAATGAATTTTTCAGTCACAAACGCGACTTAAATGTATTCTTCAGACACGTGTTTAACATGCAGTCATTTAAACAGAATCATGTTTGTAGACAACAGCTGCACCAACACATATTTGACTTTGAGTCATTGTCTGAAATCAAATTGTTATTTCAGTTTAGTTTTTATACACTGTAAGATACACAGCTCCATTCATCATACCACCGGTTGCACCAATAAATACTGTTGCATATCGAACACCAATTGGTGGTTCCTCAATCGCAATCCATACTGCTTCGACGACCCCCGCACCAAATTGTATTACGTGGATCAACACATAAAGGGACAGCTTTAGAGCAAGACGTCTAGCGTTGACAGCTGATTGTTGCCCGAAAGATGCATTCATCGCAGTTGTTTGTCTTCTTATATAAATCCACATAGTAATGTACAAAGCCGTAATTAAGACTAGTGAAACAAGGAATAACAGTCCAATTTGTAGAAAATGGGAGGTAAAAAATCCACGCTCTTCTTTCAACAAACAACTAAAAAATTTAAAATTTAAAACAAATCAGTAAAACGAATGTTCTAACCTATACACAGTCAACTAGGCAAAATAGTCCCTTCATGAATTTTAAACTTCTATTAATCAAATAGATCATTGTGTCAACATTTAACAATTCAGCAGAAAGGACGATGTAAAATACGAGCCTTTTTTTGGCCTCTGAAATAGCAAAAGTAGTAAACTTATCCAAACCTTTCAAATTTATTTCAATTTTATTGACAGATGAACAACTTACTTTAACTGGATACTTCAGTGCATGAAGTTGACGACTGACGTCACTATGACGTCATACGCATGTCGAAATATGGGCGTCCGGCGTACCAATTATAAGCCTGGTATATTAAATGAGTTTTTGATTTTGTAAAATGGCCTTTTCACGCATATGTTTTGGTGTAATTATATATGTGCAAGCATTTTACCCAAACAGATATGTTAAAAACATGTCCACCTTTGTTAAATACATCTTGTGGCAAAATTGTTGCTCATATCTTAATATGGATGACACGATTCCAAAATGAGTCTATTTTGACAGTGTTGCTGTTGCCACTGAATATAAGAAATTTAAAGCCTTAATACTAATATTTTAGACAGAATTCAAAAATCTAAATACTGATGTCTGACTGACTAATATCGTTTGCACATCTGAAGGATTTTATTAAATAGATTGATTATATTAATACATTAAATTTGTAAAACACATTTTACATCTACTTATCTTGTTTGCCTAGCTTATTTCATTACAAAATTTAAAATCTATTTGTGACATAGACTTTTAAAATTATTTTTTACTTCATACGTCTCTATATTACAACAAAAAATTGTCAAAAATCAATCGTTCCAAAAAAAAAAAAAAAAACATTCAACATATATATTGTCAAAGACAAGTTAATATGCTGTCCATTTAAATCTTGAATATATTCATTCAGCATCTTATATAGGAGTGATATATATTTTTTATAACATGGATCAAATTTCAGACAATAACTGTACTTACGAGACTGGGTTTCTTTCAAATTGATTAAAGAATGCTGCTATGGTAAGTGAAACCAAAGGGATTCCGAAAGCAGGACACAAGAGATAAGCATCCCACTTCCCTAACGGCATATTTCGACTTCGCATCACAAGAGTAAATGCATACATGGCTGTTGTTACATTTAAAATCACTTGTGAAAGTTGAAACTCCATGATGAATACCCCGTAAATTGTGCATTCCAACTGGCTGATATCAATGTCTAGGAATCTTTCTAACCAATCATGAGTTCCATATGCTGTTTGAGAACAATAAAACAGGATGTCACAGATAACGGTATATAGACTAAATCTATCGATGACTTTCCATTTGAAGAAATTTCCCTTTTTTGTCTTCAATAGGACAATTAAGACTATAGTGGAAATAACTATACTACAAAATGTAATAACGATCATTGGTATACCAACTTCTTTTGGTGTTGAGTAAACATTATGAGTGTCATTCATCAATTTGTTTCTGTGCATCGTTCTTCAGCTATCGATTTTTTTTTCGTACAATATGATCGATTGTCTTGTATATGAAAAGTAATAAAAAATGGTTCTTTCACTGCCTTCATAGATATCCGGGTTTAATATGAGTGCGTAGATATGTTTAATAAAGGTTTGACGAATACAATGGTGCGATGTTAACATGTTTTACTTCACCTTATAATATAGCCTGTTGGGCGTGGTTATGTCTTATCGTATCAGATCAGTATCTCCCATTTTAATGTGATTGGTAAATATGGATACAATTTTAGGAAATCATGACACGCTAAAACATAGAAAATGCATTAGCTATAATATAATGTACGTGTTTGTGTTTAAAATATTAAAAGTTCGAAATCTACAAGAGTTATTACCTAATCATAATAATTATACCTATTTTTTTTATACTATATGTTAAAATTAAGGTAACCGATTGAATGATGTATATTTGTCTTTTTTTTCAAAATTAAGTATCATGTATTTCTTTGTGTTTTGGGCTAACCAGAAAAGTACTTCATTCCTTTAGAGAAACCTATTGATATAGAAAAATGAAGATGTGGTATGATTGCCAATGAAATAACTGTCCACTAGAGACCAAAATAACACAGACATTAACAACTACAGATCACCGTACGGCCTTCAATAAGGAGCAAAGCCCATACCGCATAGTCAGCTATAAAAATCCCCGATACGTATTTGAAAATGTGTTTTCTAAAATTGTTAACTGTACCGTGCGTTGTTGTTATTAATAAATGATAAATGTCGACAACTAAAAAGAAATTTGAATTGAGAGTTTTGTTGGGCTGTTTGAAATTAGAATCATATTGCAATATGTAATGTTTCTAGTTCGGTTAATGATGTATTGCAGTTACACTTAATTTCAGTTTGTATCGTAAATAGTAATTTTAACATCAAACTGTTCATCATGATTCGTAGCAAGAATAAAACCTACCTAATGGTAAGGCTTTAATTATTGTTTAGTTGTACAAAATAACGTTCTTAGCTTTTTCAAAATCACATTTAATTGTCAGTTTTGTTTGGCTATTCGAAATAAGAAATCGTATTAAGATATGTAATTTTTCTAGTGACCGGTTATTGATATGTTGCAGTTACACCTTATTTTAGTCTTTATCGTAAATAGTTATTTTAACACCAAACTATTCATCATGATTCGTAGCAATAATAAGACCAATCAAATGGTAAAGATCTAATTATTGGTTTGTATTGTACAAAATATCAATATTTATCTTTTCCAAAAGCATATTTAATTGTGAGTTTTGTTTGGCTATTCGAAAAAAGAAATCGTATTAATTTATGTATTATTGTTATTACAGGTTATTGATATGTTGCATCTACACTTACTTTCAGTCTTTATCGTAATTATTAATGTTGATATATCAAACTATTCATCACATTTCGTTATTACAAGATTCATCCAATGGTAAAGATCTAATATTGTTATAGTTCTTCAAAATGCAGTTTTATTTTATAAAAAAAACAAGATTGATCAGTATTCCTGCTCCCTAATACCTTAATTAAATAAAAAGTAATTTTTCTTTTTGATGTAGTTTTTTATTATAAATATGCAAATGCAATGCTGTGATGGAATTGGTTTCTTTGTGTTATCATATTGTAATTATTGTATTTATTTATGTTGGCCTGATTTGTGTTGTGTGGCCTGATAGTTGTTTACAGAATAATCTTAGAACTGTGCAGTTTAGAAATCTCTGGAACAATTACAGAATGATTGGAACTTTCCAGAATGATCCTAATAAAAGATGCGTTATATTAACTTCTACATTTTACTAGAAACTTCTGTTGTAACTTTCTAGGATGTTCCATTATAGACTGTTCTAGAATCTTCCATGACAACTATATATATACAGACACTAAAGTTAAACACTCACTCTTGGACTTAGACTTAGACATTGATATACATTAATATTCATAGCATTTGGATTGACACTTTTATTCTACAAACAACATCATACTGGATTGTGACCGTAGTAGTGAACGTAATATGCAGATTGGATTCCAAAAGATATCCGGATACAGATAAAGATAAAAGATTGGACTCATATTTTGACAGTTAAGTTGACAGTAATATTTGTGTAATACTTCTTGTAAATTTTTGTATAATAAATATTGTTAAATTTTACTATTGACTTGTGTCTTTTGTTGGCTACAATTTAAAGGCGATTTCTGGCCGTAACATTTGTTTTGATACCGTAACAAAGAATTTTAAGTTGAGTTGTCTCATTGGCACTCACACAACATCTTCCTATATCTATCATTGTGCCAAAATCACTCATTCAAACTAGGCACACACAAAAAAAAAGAATACTGTCAAGAATGTTGAAAAAATTTAAAAAAAGAAATAAGGGAAAATATAGATTTCGAAAGTGTGAAAATGTTTAAAGAATACATGTGTAGTTTAAACTTTTTATCAAATTTTGTAACATTTCTAAATGTATATATATATATATATATATATATATATATATATATATATATATATATATATATATATATATAACATAACAAACTAATCATTTTACCAGTGATTATGAAAGCAGAAAGTTGTTTGGTTGTTTTTATAGATAGTCATCTCTTTTTAAAGTCTATAGTTTGTCTGCATATGTACATATTAATTGAAAACCTGCACGATATATTCGATTTACCTTAGGAGGATACAAAAGTTGTGTATGAGAAAATCATTCATTTGATAAATGATAATGTTAAGAAATGATACATGTAGTTTAAATTTTCACTAAGAAAGAATGCCACTTATGTAATAAAAAAAGTTTCACGGGTAGCCGACCTAGATATCACGTCAATAAACCAACAGTTGAAAGCTAACATTAGTGATGATATTGATCTGCTTTCTCTGAGGATATTTAAGACATTTGGGAAGATGAGCAAGCCCATTTAAAGCCGTCAATGTTGAAAGATCACTCGTTCATACTGGACTCATTAAAGGAAGAATACGGTAAGTGAATTGTGAATACAATTCAAAATATTGAAGCCAATCAAGGAATTATATACATTTCGAACGTGTAAAAACTGCCCAAAAAAATACATACAGTATAACGTGGATTAAACATCCTATCAAATTACGGAATATTTCTAGATTAATTTTTTAAAATAAAACATGACAAATAATTCTTTTTACCACTGACGTCAGTGATGCTGAAAACAGAAAACTGAATTGTTGGTTTTAAGATATTGATCGGTATTGAAAGTTTATATGTAGTCTGTATATGAACATTATACGCTAAAAACCTGCACGACATATTTGAAATACCTCAAGGAGGATAAAGCAGTTGAATATGAAGGTAACATTAATTTCATTTATTTAACACCGTGATTATGTAAATCAATGCTACATGTAGTTTGTAATGACAGTAAACTGGTTCAAACTGGAAGCAATAGAGTTTGGAATGTCAGCAAGGAACTATGCCAGTCATTTCAAACAATCTAAAACATGTAAAAGCTCCACTGGTAGTTGAACTAGATATCACGGCAATAAACCAACAGTTAAAAACATAATATGGGAAAATGAGCAAGCCCATTTTAAGACATCAATCTTACTAATTATTCGTCCAAACGGGAGATAACAGAGAAAGTATATTATATGGACATCTGGAATATAGTTCAAAAACTTGAAGTCAAACAAGAAATGATACATTTTATAAAGTGAAAAATCAATCTGCCAAAAATATACATACGTGCTAGGTTTAGACTTTCTATCATTTACATAATATTTCTTATATCATTTTTCTTCATAAAACATTATTTCTTTTCTCACTGATGATGAAAGCAGAAAGCTGATTTGTTGGTTTATAGATATTGATCTCTAACAAAAAAAGTTTGAAAAATACCAGAGGAACAGTCAAACTCATAAAGCAAAAATAAACTGGCAACGCCATGGCTAAAAATTTAAAAAGACAAACATACAAATAACAGTACACAAGAAACATAATAGAAAACTAAAGACTGAGCAGCACGACCCCAACAAACAAGTGGGCTGATCTCAGGTGCTCCGGAAGGGTAAGCAAATCCTGCTCCACATGTGGTAGTCTGCATAAGGACAGTATAATTACGAAATGAGTACTCAGCAGGGTATACATTCATATTACATTAACAAAGTTGCAAATGGTTACTAAACAGCAATCCATTATTCTATTTTTTCACTTTTATCAATTCCTCTGTATGTTTCATTTTCTCAGATTATCATCTTAACTCTAACCAAATCCAATAAGAAAGCTATTAAATAGTTTCTGAAAGGAAATTTCTATTAAATGGAGTTATGTGGTTGCCATCTCAACATTGATAGAAAATAATGTTTGACTGGAAAAGGCTGAAATGTTACAATGATGAAAAGTTATTTGCTCAAACATCAAACTCATTCGTAATCACTTCTTATATTGCTCGTAATATTACTTCATGTCAGCATACAAAATATAATGTCTTGTCGATTAATCAAATAAAATTATTATTTATGGATTACTTATAAAGCAGACAACAATTGAATGATACTTTCCATCTATTGCAGACTATTTTTAATGATATTCCTTCTATAATTCTGGCAAATAATTTAAAGAATGGAATTAAAAGGACTTTGTGTATTGATATCTGTGACAAATTGTAGTCACATTTAAATCACAAAATACCGAACTCTGAGGAAAATTTAAAACGAAAAGCCTCATATCAAATGAAAAAATCAAAAGCTCAAACATATTAAACGAATTGATAACAACTGTTATACTCCTGACGTGAAATTAGGCATGTTCTGAAGTAGAAAATTGTTGAAAAAACAACTTTTATTGCTAGCTTAACCTCTCACTTGTACGGCAATCGAATAAAATTCCATTAAATTGACAACGATTTGTGAACAAAAAACAGACATGATAGGTAAAAATTTCAAAAACAGTCAACTTTAAAAAACCTAAAGCAAAAGCAAATTCACAGAGAAGTAAAATTTTTCAACCTGTAAAACAACAGGAATAAAGTTTGAACAATGTTTTTTCCCCTTCATGTCAAAATTGTCTATAGCGAAAAAACTAAATAGCCTATATATTAGATCTTACTTTGTTTGTTGACCTGGATAAACATTTGACTTTAAAATGATCGTGGCGCTGCTTTTTGCTTCTACTAGATCCAAACATGTTTAATTTTCCTTTGAAATAAGCTATTTATTAAGCAGACTGAAACAATATTGTAATGCCCACTTTTTTTCATCTAAATTGATTTACATTGTCATTTCGGGACCTTTTATAGCTGACTATGCGGTAGGGGCTTTGCACATTGTCATTTCGGGACCTTTTATAGCTGACTATGCGGTAGGGGCTTTGTACGTTGTCATTTCGGGGCCTTTTATAGCTGACTATGCGGTAGGGGCTTTGTACGTTGTCATTTCGGGGCCTTTTATAGCTGACTATACGGTAGGGGCTTTGTACGTTGTCATTTCGGGACCTTTTATAGCTGACTATGCGGTAGGGGCTTTATACGTTGTCATTTCGGGGCTTTTTATAGCTGACTATACGGTAGGGGCTTTGTACGTTGTCATTTCGGGACCTTTTATAGCTGACTATGCGGTAGGGGCTTTGTACGTTGTCATTTCGGAACCTTTTATAGCTGACTATGCGGTAGGGGCTTTGTACGTTGTCATTTCGGGGCCTTTTATAGCTGACTATGCAGTAGGGGCTTTATACGTTGTCATTTCGGGACCTTTTATAGCTGACTATGCGGTAGGGGCTTTGTACGTTGATATTTCGGGGTCTTTTATGGGTGACTATGCGGTAGGGGCTTTGTACGTTGTTGAATGCCGTACGGTGACCTATAGTTGTTAATTTCTGTGTCGTGTTGGTCTCTTGTGTAGAGTTGTCTCATTGGCAATCATAACACATCTTCTTTTTTTATATATAAAAGAAGTGAGAATTGAAATGGGGAATATGTCAAAGGCCAACAACCCGACGTAAACTTAATCACACAAAAAATTGAACTCCGAGGGAAAATTCAAAACGGAAAGTCCCTAATCAAATGACAAAATCAAGAGCTCAAATACATCAAAAGAATAGATAACAACTGCCATATTCCTGTCTTGATACAGCGATTGAACCTCTCACTTGTATGACAGTCGCATCAAATACTATTATATGGACAACGATGCGTAAACAAAACACACAGACATACTAAGTAAAAATGTCAATAATACATAAGTCAACATTGTGCTAACTTCTTAACCCTTAACAAAACATACAAACATGTAACAAAGAAGCACGAAATGGCTTACAGACCAACTATATTAGTAAAAATTAAAGATAAGAATACACAAATTTACCATAGCACAATAGCACAATAACGGGATGTATAAGTAAAGAGCCACGTCCTATATGTAACGAAGAAACATAAAAAGGCATATAGACTAATATGTCTTCAACGTATTGAGTCAAAATGTGCCGATTAAAGGTATTTTTCTCAGATAAAATTGAAAGAAATTTTATTTTCGATAATATATTCACTCTAACAAACCGAAATGTGGTACTTAATACACAGGTTTTGGAAAAACAGGACAATACTTTTGGCAAACGAACACGAACTCATCTTTATTGCTATTTATCGACCAAAGAAGTCCATGAGTTTGATCTACTAGAATGTATGTACACAAACACAATATGCCTTTGATCAAATTCAAAACACTCGAAACCGCACTGCAATTAACAAGGACAATAACATAAACCTTTTCATGATAAACATTATTTTTTCCAACTGTCTTTCATTAAAAGACTAAAAACATCATTTACACTCGGTCTGTCCATTTGAAACAAGGACACATACTTAAACATCCTTTACTGAAATTGTTTTTGAAATATAACGTTAGCATATGTGCAATCGATATCAAGTTGCAACATATTACATATCGTTTTGATTGACTAGAGAATGGAATCGGGTACTTTTCACTCTTATCTATTAATAAAAACAACAAATACAGTAGATATCAAGTATAACGCAAACTAGGTTGAATACCAATACGTGAATGGCATCATATCTATAACGAATGTCATACTTTTTGGTCATTAGGCATAGGTTTTGTTAATCTTCAAGATCTAGTTATCATGATATATGTACTTTTGTTTATTGTAACTGTATGTTAATCTCTAGATGTCGTTTGTTTAGTTTTGTCGACGGGTTGTTTTCTTTTTTAACCACAAATGTGAACACACATCTTCTTTTAATTTTATTTGTTACATAAACACATAATTTTTTTACACAATGTGCGAAATAAAAGAATTGACATATCATAAACACAAAAGCATTTTGGAAACCGCAGTTTTACTTTAATATAAATATATATATATGTAAACTTCATTTTCATTCACTGCGCTTGTGATTGCTGACTCACTCAGACATATCCAACATTTCTTAATATAATGGGGTCATAACAAACAATGTAAACGTTTATAACTAATCGTTATAAATAATTGAATTTACCACCAAAGAAATTTTATTCTTTACTTATCAATAAAATGCCAACTCAGCATAAAACAAGATTATTACTACATCATATCGCTTGATGATTTCCACATTAACCTTATTTCATTAAGTTACGTATAGATTATATTGCTCGTCCGAGTACAATAACGTCATGTTCCACTATCTGAACAAACATTATCTATTGTGTTCTTTAAACAAATATCTATGCACCTTTTTTAACGTAAAAAAATCGTTTTATGTTCCGACGGACTTCTGTGTTGTGTTAACAGACCAAAAACAATGACATCGTTTATTAATTTTTTCAATCTCATGCATCTCTGCCACAAGCACCATACCCAGTACTTCGGTACTGTCATGAACATACAGATTTTGTGTAATATATAACACATTGCAAAAAGCTGGAAAAGATAGTACTGATTTCACGTAAATATCAACGGGTATTTACTACGCTTAAGGTAGATCATAAGTGTATATTTTTTTAGAGAGAGTTTTCTTATAATTTTCCTAAATGAAGATTTTAATATTCTTTTTTCAAAAACATAATAAAAAGTATGGGTCACCGTGCTATATTTCAAGCTTTGAGTCGTTGTAAATTGCTTAAATTTGGTTAGATTGCTCATGAAATGCTTATTCATTTGTGTGAATAAAACAAATTCCATGAGATAGAATTTTGAAATAAATTGTGAGAAGATAGGTTTTATTACATGTTTTAAGAAAATAAAATGAAAAAAGGGGGTCACCAAACTCGTTTTCTTGCTACAAGTAAAAATAAATATTTTCCCTATAAGTCCAGTAAAAAGAATTTTACAAAAGAGTAATCTCCCCTTAAATGGCTCATTTTGAAAAAATAATTTTAAATACAAAAGAAAATGATGTTTGTTTAAATATTTTGGAAAATACAATAAATCACCAAGTTTTTTCTTAAATAAATAAACAGTCTAACTATTAAATTACAAATATGTCTCAAAATTTGTAGATTTGGGCAAATAACTAGACCGATTTTGCACTGTGATCGTACAATCCAAGATGGCGGTATACCATGACACGACAATTATGTTTTTTAATTGAGAATGGAAAAATCTCGTACACGGACGCCGGCTAACTCTAACCCCTAAACACAAAAGTGTACTTGTTTAGGGAAAATAGTAATCACACTAAACTCCGAAAAATTTAATAAACAAATATAAAAAAAACATACAAGACTAAGAAATGCCAGATTCTCTTTACTAGTGGCAGGTTGTAAACATGCGGCGGGATAAACATGTTTAGTAAGAAATCTAGCGGGAGCTCCCCCTATACCCTAAGCCAATGTAGAATAAACAAACACACAGCAATTAGTTAGATGGATCGCAGTGTTTAGACCGGTTTAGTACTACGTTTACCTAGTTAGTTTGTCTTTCATCCTTTATATCCCCTGCCAATGTTTATACTTCCATTTGAATACTGTGACTTGTCTGTCTTACTTATACATAAAAATGTTTGCTTCTCTTGTTAATGACTGTATGCCAAATATTTAGCATCATGAAGTTTTATTAGTGTAGCACACCCTTTTTATTTCTTTTTCATAGTTAAATTGAAAATAGTTTAAAAAGTTTGAAAAAATAGTTTTAAAGGAAAAATGTTCCAATGTTAAATGTACAAACAATCCAGATATCTCAAACACATCATTTGGTCTTTTTTTTACGTTTCTTTGCCGATAATTTTCTTTTAAAAAACTAGTAAATTTGAAATAGAGGTGCGAACATCATTAACAGATTTTGGCTTTTGTGTTAAAAAGTTAAACTTTATAATGATTGGAACAAACTGTATGGATTGTAGAATTCAAAATGTTCAAATATTCATTTGAAAGGTTTTTTTCATTGTACGTGACGTTATATTACATCACATATATTTATCAATCTAAATTTGTCATTTAATAGCGTGCTTATAAACAGCTTTGGAAAATAAATCTCTTCACAGTGTGAAGGTTCTGATCTTCTGTATGATAGATTAGTCTACATTGTCAATCAAGCCAAACACAAGTACGCTGTCTGAAATTGAAGGCAACCATAAATGAATAGCATTGAAGTCAAATTAGTTTTATTTATAACTGCACCGGTATTTAGTAGAAATAAATTCGCACATTTTTTGCTTAAAGTCTAACGAGAAATGTATTTTAAGGATGTTAGTTAATTCAATAATAATATAAGAATGACCTGAAAGTATAACTATATGTACTATTATAGTAATCATGGTAATAAAAGAGAGAATAGAGTATTCCATATTAACAATTTTGACTCCGCAATTTAAAGTTATTGACAGATTGCCCTCCGTGTGGTCAAACTACATGTAGTACTCGGTCAAAAAAGAGCAACGTGAATAAGTAATCTTAAGCTTTTCTAGGTACAATTTCTAGGTAAATTAATCGTTTGATGTTTTCTATACAATGACTCAATAATCATACAAACAGTACTCTTCTTCCAAAATTGCACCGAATATGTATTTGATTTAACTTCTTTTGGTTGCTCTTAATTAACCTAGTACCAAATGTCCTAAATAATATATAGAAAATTATATAATGCGGAGTCAAAATTTGGTAATATGAAAGTAGTTTGTAGAAGGCGAAGACGACACCGAGGTTCAATCAAACATTTCTTACTTGTTTTTGCTTACATAATGTTGCTTTCTTGCTTTTACAAGACAGTTATAACATACAGTGCTAAAAGAAAGAAAGAAGAAATGCATTTAAATGTCTGATAAATTTACACGAATCATATCTTATTCAAATAGTTCTATAAAATAATATTATGATGCGAATTTAGAGGTAATGTTCCATTTAAATATCAAAATGGACAGTCAAACATTTTGATACCAAATGTTTGTATCTATGAAAGGATTTGTTAAATTTGTTTAGGCAGCAACCATTTGATTTTCTGGGGGGGGGGGGGGGGCTATGTTTTCCAAAAAAAAAACATAGCCCCCCCCCCACCCCCCACCCCCAGAAAATCAAATGGTTGCTGCCTTAGTGAGTAATGGTATCAAACTTATGACTTAATAATAAACAGCAACACAACACAGAATACTTTCTTTGAAATTAAAAATGTCACTCAAACACAGGAAAAGCTAACATAATCACTTCAAGAATAAACAAAAAGATTTATATTAAAACGTGTTATGACATAGAGTAAACAATAGTTATCAAAGGAAAATGACATTTCTTATATATACCTGTTTTTATATGGTAGAAGAATTTTTGTAATACTTTAATTTTAATTGATATTATTTTTTGTAGCAGCCTCCTCCAAGTAATTAAAAATTCCTTTTTGTTCATGATCATTTTAAATTGAGTGGCTACAAACATAAAGATCATATTTTCTGAACAGATATAGTTTTTGTAAATTTTCAATATAATCCAACCTATTTGGATCTTTTTTGAAGCTTGGATGTATCAGTTAAACATGCATATTTAACCTTACTCATTTGCTCAAAATGTAAAATTACAAAAAAAAAATACCGAACGTATATGAACTTTCACAACAAAAAGTCCCTAAACAAATGGCAAAAAAAGTTCAGACGCATACATCATATTGAAAACAACCATTATATCCTTGACTTGGTACAAGTATATCTTTATGTAGAAAATGTCCAGCTAAACCTTCTTTGTACGACTGTCTTATTTATTTCCATCAATCATATTGGTATTTGAGCAAATCTACATTTGAAGAAAAATTGTGTCGCGTGTGAAATAGGAGCTGCTCAGCTATCCAGGACTCTGAGGTTATCCTCTTTTAATCTTTGGTTTTCTGTGTAATGTTCTGTCATTGTTTCTCGCCTCGATCTTTGTCGTCTTCATTGTTGACAATGGTGCTGTCTGCTATTATATAGAAAGGCGTAAACAGTTCAATAAAATGCGGTTACAACAAAGATGTTCTTAAGGATATTTGCTACTATTGCATTGTATTGGTTTTGACTTTTTGTCAGATATTTTGAGCTCAATAGTTTTCTCAATGTCAAACCATTTCCAAAATTGCCCGCTAAACCCTACTTTTCTTTTCATAATTTCATGACACATTGTTTAAAATGCGATATTTGAAAATCTTATAAAATCCTGTTTTTTTCATAATTTTTGAAAGAAAATACGACAAAAGAGGGACGAAAGATACCAGATACCAAACTCATACATCGAAAATAAACTAGCACTGCCATGGCTAAAACTGAAAAAGACAAACAGACTTACAATATTACACTTGACACAGCATAGAAAACTAAAGAATAAGCAAAACGAACCCCACCAAAAACTAGGGGTGATCTCAGGTGTTCCGAAAGAGTAAGCAGATCCTGCACCACATATGGTACCCGTCGTGTTGCTCATGTTATAACAAATCCGGTAAATAATCCAATCGGTAAGTCATATTCATGAAAGAGAATGGGATTGTAGTTACGACGTAAGAAATATTTAGGTACCAGGATTATAATTTAGTAGGCCAGACGCGCGTTTCGTCTACATAAGACTCATCAGTGACGCTAACGCCCGTTTCGTCCACACAAAACTCACCAGCCACGCCCACATCAAAACATATCCGATAATATGAGAAAGGCGCTACCTTAAATGCCAGCTTTATACTAAGACAATGTCCTATATATTTATTGGTTGTTGGTTGTTTAACGTCTAGTGGCCAATATTTCGTGCATGTTCAGAATGAATGTCCTAGGCTACATTAACATACTGTTTATGTCTAAAATAAAATTAGGGGACGACCATTTGATATTCTTGGGGGGCCAGGAGGATTTAAATAACTCAGCCTGGATAATCACAAAAATAAATGGTTTGTTCTGTGGTAGTTTGAAAATAAATAACTTGACTTGCAATGTATTGAAAATAAATAACTCAGCAGGTCTAATCGAAAGTATGAGATGGCACCAGATTCTTCATAAATTCATCTTTTTTCCCCAAAAAAATCAGGAAACACTGTCCAATTTTTTTAATAAAAAAAGAATAAATATTATTTAAATATACTTGAAATGTCTGAAAATGCCTCATGTAGGAAATTTTAAAACCAAACACTTGTCTCCATTAAATTGTGTTCACAGCCAGTGCTTTGCAAGAAGCAAGTTCTGTTTTCCCTCAGAAGTAGCCTTGATTTTTCGGGATCAATGTTTCTTATTTATTTGTCTTTTGTTTATTGATTGCCCTTCATTCCTATTGTAATTTAGTAATTTTGTTATGAACTTGATCATGAGTTAAAAAAAAACCAGCAGCCACAGACTTAACTATGTGAATTCCATTTTTGGTTCATCATGCACATTGGGCTTTTGATGTTGTCCCTAGAAACTTAAGTCTTAGTCTTACACTGAATTTATACATTTTGCTTTGAGACCACAATATTGTCAAATATAATTAAAACAAAACTTGCATTTTCAGATTAAGAAAGGGTCTTTGTAACACCCAGATAGCATGATTTTGTATCATTTTTTCTATAGCTTCTTGGGCCTTCGGTGGCTCCAAAACCCTTCAAAAAATGTTTGACTCGCTCCGCTCGGCGTAATATGTTTGCCAACTTTTTTAAAAGAGACTAGTTACAACCAAACTTTAATACTATGTATGTATGCAATACATGTATATGCAGTTGGCAATATAAAAGATTCATTTCTGCAGAGAATAATGATTAATTCTGATTAAATAGTACATAATGACTTGACTATACATGTATTATTTATAAGAAACAAATCATTTCGACGCTGGGCTTCTAAAATGTCGTATATGACTTTTTTGGCTAAAAATACTTTTTGACACCAATTGTCTGGGCGGGAGGAAATCTTTGGTATTACAAAATAGCAAACAGTTAGACCAATCAAAATGTGTGAAATAAGACATATTACAAAATTGACAATGTCAGTTGTTTGTAAAGTTTGCTTCCAAAATGTTGTATGGAAACTTGAAAATCATTGAAGAATGGCTTTGGGAAAAAGATAATTGTTCATTTCTTTATTTCTGTGAAAATAATTTAAGTTCTTGGATAATCAAGATTTGTCAAAGTTTTTATTTCACTGCTATCTACAAAAATGTTCAATTTCACATACGACATTTTGGAAGCATGCATTTTGCAAAAATTTTCAAAGCCTGTTTGTGAGATATTTTTTTCTTGAAAAATTTGTAATTTACAACATTTTAGAAGCCCAGCGACGATTTATAAATTGAATGTTTTTGAATATCATAAATATAGTTGCGAAAATGAATAAATAGTCCCTTGCTTCAATAGTGCAGAAAATGAATAATATGTCCTCTTAGTTTACAAAAATAAATAACCAATCAAAAACAAATCCTCTTTCCCCCCCCCCCCCCCCCCCGAATATCAAATGGTCGTCACCTTATAAGTTCAAATGGAAACTGTTTAGGGAACGATTGAACTTGAAAAGGCATGAGGAGTTATGGTATTTTTCTGAAATAAAATATTCTGATTCCCAATTGATGAATAAAAAATTTGTTTAAGCATCGGACAAAAAAAATATTTTGATTCCAGATCTTCACCAAAAATGATGTTATCTTTCAGATATGCAAAGTAAATTTAACTTTTATATATCTAAAGACATAAAAACTTCCCAAACCGCACATGTAAGTCTGTACACAGTAGTTTTTTAGGTGATAATAAGGCCGTATTTGGAATAATAGGTAGTTTCGTTTTTGATACTGACTATATCATGTGGAATATCTAGACAAGCCCGTTAGGGCGAGTTAAGATATTCCACATGATATAGTCGTATCAAAAACGAAACTACCTATTATTCTGTTTATCGGTAATTATGACGTCACTCAATGTATTGCCTAATATTTTCAGTGATACAGCCAGTACGTTGATACTCGAAAATATTAGGCAGTAAGACCAAAGAAAAATTATACGAATTACCGATAAAATTTTAATTGATAGCGCTGAAGGGCTTCGGTAAAAAAAATCTGACTCGAATAAAAAACATTTATATTTCTGATCATCTTCAGTTTGTGAGTTTAACATCAATTTCATGTACTAATTCAGAGTCGTTTTTATGTCATTTCTTGCATATATTTTTTTTGTTACATGTACATAATGTAGCTTACTTTTCAAGTTTTTATATGACAGTAAAATAAAATTGAGAATGGAAATGGAAAATACAAGCATGTCAAAAATTTGCTTTCGAGTAATGCTTAATCATGTCATAGTTGTTTTCAAGAAGACACATTTGGTTTCCAGACAATAACTTGAGAATAAGTTTAATGGATCTCTATGAAATTTTACTAGAAGGTTCAATACACAAAGGGAAGATTATAATTGATTTTGGGGTTATGGTACAACATTTTTGGGGGTGTTTTTTTTCCTTCAAAATACTGATTTGGCAGGAGATGCACTCAACATAGGGTGTTTTAAATATTAACTGTAATTTGTGCATTTTTCCTTTGATGTGTACTTCTTGATAATGTCGACGTGAGTATCATGATCAAGAAAATATATTTGGTAAGTATATATATATAGTCACAATTGACATGCGCCAGTGCACTGCAAAAAGATCTTCTTTCCCTTTCATTCCCAAAATTGCACATGTTTTTTCTCTCACAGAAACACATGAGTTATTTGGTAAATAAAACACTTGTCATTGTTTGAAACTTTCAGTAATAAAAATTTAGTTTAGGCTGTTTGAATGTTTCACTGATTGTGTGAAAATTTTAACAGAAAATGTACAAAACACTTGATAAAATTGCATTATCTGCAGAATTATTGATAACTTTCCTCACTTTATATTCACAAGGACATATAACTAACATATTGTCCATGCTATTCTGATCTGAGTTTTTATTCATACATATACTGGCATGGCTGGTGCTGTTCCAAGTTGTCTTCTTTTTCTGTTTCTTATTTGTTTAACCTGTTCAGTCACTATAAAGTGTTACAATTCTTATTTAGACGCAACACATAAATAGTGACCAAAAAGGTACCGCTTTCACATGAGAGAAGCTAGAAAAAAATTAAATGTACACATTTTCAATATTTTTGTAGGACTTACTATCATATGAAATTAAGGAGTCAGAGACTTCTGCTGAATAGAAATGTTTGGGTTCACCTGATACCTGTTTTTAAATTAGTCCATATTGAAGTTTGAAGGGTCCAATATTAAAATATGTTTGATTTCAACTGACATAAAAAATTTGATGTTTTTTATATGCTAAATATACATCTGTGGTCATATCAGGCTGTGCGTGGCAAAGCATTTTATTGCCTTACGAATTGTACTTGTTTTTTGGTCATGAAAATAAATTTGTTGTTCTGTTGTGAAGTTGCTAACATGAAAATACCCGAATTGCACCTATATTGTCAGTTTTTTTCACCAACTTTTTTTAAATGTACCAGGAAAAAGTTTATTCTGTGCTTATTTTGTAGACTGTCCTTGTTTATAATATAGTAACACCAATTTAATTTTGAGTCCATGTAGAGTTATAGAAAAATGGGGTTGAAATGACCTCCAAACAATCCATGATACTGTAATGAGGTCAGTACCCAAATTCCATACATCATTACATGACTGTATGGTTAATTTCAAATCCTTAAAACTGGAATATAAACATATGTGTTGTTTTATTTCTTCAAATATTTCAAACAATTTGACATTATTCCATGCTTCAACTATTATTTTTTGAAGAAAAGGATCCTGGTAACAAATTTAATTTGCTCATTTTAAAAAGATGATTTAATTAGATAATGGTGAAAGAAAACTTGTAAGATTTCTGCAGTTTGCAATTTTGGTACTGTGATGTTATATACATGTAACCATTAGTGTGTATTGCTAAATAGATTGAAATGTGAACCTGATAGTGATACATGTATATAGTGATAAAGTACTTTAGTAGAGCGAAAATGTTTTGATCAGGTTTAAACTGATGCATAAAATATACAGGGGACTGCTGCATCTTGAATTTTAAAGGATGTACCACATACTTCCAAGTAACATGCCCTGCATTATATACCTATCAAAGCATAACCCGAATAATTCAGTCGTTATATTCCGCTTACTACATTAACAAGTAGGAGAGATCGATTACGGGGAGGGACTGAAATATTCGGTTAATCAAAGCATGGTATTCACGTGTGTTATCATAATAACTCCATCTTCCCATAAAATCCAATTTTGAACAATAATGAATATGGGAGCATACACAGTATACAGTACTAAATGTACTACTCAGACTCAAGTTTCCTTTTTATGATTAAACTTAGAGAGAGAGAGAAAACAAAACAGTTTCCTTCTCCTGGGACTTATAAGGTAGACATCTGAAATGTGACATAATCAATAAAAATATTTGTTGAGAGTTTGCCATTTTAGGAAGTACAGAATTAGAAGATTGTGAATTATTTGAATATTTTTTTGTTTGTTTTAAACTGTTGTTATTAAAGTTGTGATTTAGTCTGTGGGCTACCATAGGCGGATCCAGGGAGGGGGGGGGGGGCATTTTCGTTGGAAAAAACTGTTGATTTCATAGGGAATCGCTTAATCATGACTGGAGCGCCCCGTCAGCGTGCCCCCTTATGAAAACTTCTCGATTCGCCATTGGCTACACATGAATAACCGTGATCACATTCAACAGTATAACCAACGTCATTATCACTGGTCCTTGATGTGCGGAATTATGTGGCAGATGAACATAAGTAGTCAAGGTCAACCAGTGCACCGGAGTTTACCCCGCATGCCGCATGGTCATTATAAAAACAAAAATCCGAAATGTATTGCTTGTAGAGGTTTTTTCTGTCCCTATGGCTGGACGGAACTTTTACGCTAAATCTGTTATCGTTAATTATGATTTTGTGACTTTTAAATGAAGGACCTGTGATTATTTAAGTAATTTGTTTAGACCTCACTGATAATAGAAAAATGAAGCAGACGAAACATGGCGTCAGTTGTTGTTGTCCTAACTTCGGTAATTTCCGTGGTACAATAAAATTTAAAAAAACTACACAAGTTACCAAAATTTCTGAATTCTTGATTTTGTAAACAAATAAAAATTAATGTCGTATTAAACATCGAAATTATTCCGATCTGTTCCGTTTTTTCAAGCTCGCGTTGAAACGTTAAATTCGACCGCCATTAAAAAAAATAATCGTACGAGATTTAACGAGAGTGACGAAACTTTTCAGATGGGTCGTGTAGAGAGAGTTATCGTTCTTTATTCTAAAACGATGCTTCTACCATAAGTGCCAGCTAAAGCTGGCATATCATATGTGAAATACAAATGTTTAATGTATGAAAAATTTAAGAATCATTCCCTGACGCACACGGACTCTTTATTTGTTCTGCTGTTGGGTGTCTTTATTTTTATTCATAAATTTATAATTATAGTCTTGTAAAAAAGATTATTTTTTTCAAGACGGAGTTGCAAATATCCTTAAGTTTCTAAAATTTGCGCTTTAAATGTTTCAATGTAACGGCATTATGCATTGTGTTCTATGTAAAGGATATAAGCCCATTCTGTAAAATATTTAACAGTTCTGAGGCTGCAGGCCGAAGACCTGTTCAATATTTTACAAAATGGGCTGTTAGAGGCTTATATCTTACTTAAAACATTGTTTAACACTTCAAAAAGGTAAAACAAAAGAAAAAGCAAGCAAAGATTTATCTTCATTAAGTATGAACATTGTTTTGAGAATAAATTTCTTTACATTAAAATATATCCTACATGTTGGCCCCTTAAAACAGTAGCTCAAATAATAAAAATAGACAAAAATAAAGTACCGCTAAAGGTACACAACATGTATTGCTACATGAAGAATAAGACACAGGGTATGCGTATCATAGTTTTTGCCTGCACAAGGACAACTCATAGTTTCCGGACATAGTTTCCATGAATACTTTTACATGCGTTTTGTGTTTCAAAATGGATAAAGTGGTGAAATTATATTCTTAATGGAAAAACAAAGAAAGAGATGTCGTTATTAGTTTTTGTGTTGTTTCAAACTTTGGATTAAAATCAAATGTGTATTCAGATTCTATTCAGATACATTATTTAAGTGTGGATTTAAAAGAATATAGCCAAAGCAGCTAATAATGGCAAGTTTTATATATATTATATTTCAAAATGTAGTCCTCTCCTATTATTTTCTTGTTTCTTCTTGGGTTTTATTTTTTACAGGGCTAATGAAAAAAAAGAATAGCATATGAAGACAGGTTCTTGTTAATCCATATCGAGTGCACTGCAGTCGATTTTAACTCAAATACATAATAAATATGAACAAACGAAGAGCTATCAACATGCAATCAGTTATATTCTTTTGTTTGAATTTTCAAGTGACTGTTATTTTTTACTCAAACGGTACCACCTGAATACCCCCCTTTTTCTGTTTTTTTTTTCTTCCTGCAAGGGCGTATCGCTCTCTTTTTGTTTATTTGTGTATTGAGTCCCTTTTGTTTTTAAATTTTACCGAAACGTAATTTTGTCTCGATTTTCTTTTGAAAAAAACCTTTTATAAAACGATCACTGCGAACAAAGTGCGAATCGAACACACGATTGGTTTGTTTGACAGATAAAATGCGGTAATGTCTTCCTTTATTCTGCTTCCCATATTCATCGTTATTCATAAGCGAAGTGTTGCATTATTTTTATATTCAAACAATAACTGTAAAAATCAACAACTTGTAAATCAACGCCGAAAACTGAAAATTCTAAAAAGTATTATAGTCCCCTAGTTCATGAAGGAAGTTTTAGATTCGCACTTTGTACACAGGATAATTTTTAGGTTGTTACTGGTCCTTGTATTGCGGCATGATCTATCAAATTTAAGAAGTATTACTTTATCGTTTTTTTTTTCATTTTAATGGTAGTTGAAAATGATGTTAGGAAGAATAAGAGCAACACCAGAGGTCAATTTTGATTACCTAAAGACGCACGATGATAAATCTTTTGAAAAAAGAAATTAAGACTGGCAACAAAAACAAGACTTACAACAAGCATACACAACCTATTGAATTAGTGCAAATAGAGAAAATGGCTGTGATATAGGAATTGGTAGTGTTAACAAGAACTATCTTTAAAAAAGATATCCGACGTATTTAAATTTGAGTATATGTTTAAAACTATCATTTCGATAACCTTCAGAAGCACAAAGATACCATTTAAATTACGTTTTCTCTGTTTGTGTTCAGTATTCTCGGTCCTCGTATCTGTCTGTTTACATTCATCAAAATCCCGCGGAAATCTCACATGCGTAGGTGCGTTCTAAAAGTCATGTACGTTCGTACATCAAAGTTTACATTAAAAACTATATAATTGTCCCGAATAAACAGCTGTCACGGATGCAAAGAGCTATTAGAGAAACAATTATTTAATAAAAATATAAATCTTTGTAAGATCTTGACTAGTTCAAATATTTATAGTTTTTCACTTGCTTTCCATCACGATATAATTAACGAGACGTTTTTTCAAACACAACCAAATCACCCACTATGACAGCATTTTGTCCAATCACAGAAATGATTTTCGAGCATGCGTATTTTGTTGCCATAGTTAAGCGTCCTTAAGTTCAAAGGGCACAAACCGAAACTATACCGACTACGTCGGAAAAATCAATTTGAAAGTGATTTTTTCCCTCAAAAAACTGTTTTGATGAGTGACAAAATTATTGTACTGGAAATTGACTGTAATAAAATGTTATTTTAATTGTCATTTGTTCTTTGGTTGTATTTTTTTACATGATGAAAACAATTAGGATATTTAATAGTTTTTCTATTTCAGTGTTTGAACTATGATCATTCACCTGTAAGAATCAGATATATATGCTATCTTTAGCTGTCCAATAATTTTAAGAAAGAAGAGGGCTATTCTTAAAAATATTGGACAGCTAAAGGTAACATAATGGTTTCTTACAGGTAAATGATAGTCTAATCACCGAAATAAAGAACAGGCAAAACAATTGAATGACGTCACAACAATGTTTTAACTAGTACATTTAATACTGTGAAAGTACTTTAATTCGTGGGTATCAATTTTCGTGGTTTGAGCAACATTTACATGTTCATGGGGTTTTAAATTCGTGGATTTTATATTTATAAAAAAAACAATTGAAAAATTGAAGCCATTAGAAACGAAGGTTACAAATTGTCTGGATTGAAGGAAATTGCAAAGTAAACATTGACCCGTGTAAATCGTAGTGATCACAGTAATTAACCCGATATAGAGTCATCAACAGATTAAAGACCATCAAAGATGTTAATTAGGCCATAAACATGTCAACTAAAGAAATCAGTTACATAAACAATTGCTATAAACAATGGATAAACTGTAAACAGCAAAATTGTTCAATAAAGTAAGATCTACAAATAAATCAAAATTGACCCCTTAAGAGATTTTGTCCTTCATAGTAATTTTTTTTAATTTTTTTTTTAATTTTTGTACTCTTGTAAAACGTTATTCTCCTGAAACTACTTAGGCAAATTTAACTAAACTTGGCCAAGTCAAAGAAACTAAACAGACTAAAAGATCAGATATACAAGATCACCAAAATAGAGATTGCTGTCATGATCAAGCCTCTCCTACAGTGTTTGAGAGTGTCCTTTGTTTGCCCATAGACCAAGGTGAGCGACACAGGCTCTTGAGAGTCGTTAGACCTTTTGTAGCTTGCTTTACGGAGACAAGCCTTGGGGACCATACTTTCTGATATGTACCTAGTGTCATTTTGTTGTTAGGATGTACAAGCTAGTACCTGTCTATGTCCACTTGTATGAGTTAAGCCTTTTTAAACTGATTTTTATAGTTCGTTTTTATGTTGTACTGTTATACCACTGTCATAGGTTAGGGGAGTATTGGGATCCCGCTAACATGTTTTACCCCGCCCCATCTTGTATGTATGTGCCTTTCCTAAGTCAGGAGCTTGTAATTCAGTGGTTGTCGTTTGTTTAATGTGTTTCATATTTGTTTTTCGTGAGGCCGTTATTTTTCTCATTTTAAGTGTTTTACAATGTAATTTCGGGGCCTTTTATTGCTCACTATGCGGTATTGGCTTTGCTCATTGTTGAAGGCCGTACGATGACCTATAATTGTTAATTTTGTGTTATTTTGGTCACTTGCGGAAAACTGTCTCACTTGCAATCATACCACAGCTTCTTTTTTTATATTGGACCTATATTTGTTTACTTTTTGCATATTGTGACATGGATGGAGATTAATGTCATTCGCTCAAATACCAAATCTTCTTATTTTTATTTACAGACGTTTTTACTAAAAAAAAAAAAAATCAAGACTTAATGAATACATTATTTTTTAGTGATTTTTTATTTTGTTTTCAATATTTTATCATGTACTAGGTACAGTTATTAAAATATTTTATTATAACTTAATTTTCTTTGAAAAACCTTCATAAAAAATTACCAAAATAGGACTTTTTCATAGTAAAGAGTATTTCATTTATCTTATTTTAATCAGAATACAATACACAAAATAAATCTAAATTCAATGATCTGCATCAAAACTAATATCTAGAAGTTATTATTCAAAAAATATTTTCGATACTTACTTTAGTTTATTTTTAGATTCCTGTCCATTCGGAGACCAGTCGACTGGTATCGCAGCTCATGGTCTCACTTGTGCTCAGATCAAACATCCAGAGCATCACTGGCGTTGCTATGACAACCATACAGGAAAAAAAATGTGGTAAAACTTGTCAATCTATCTTACGAAATGACCAAGGTACATGTGTGTTTGTTGTTTATATGTGCTTGAATACTCACAGAACGAAAAACAGATGTGTTACTGGGGACATAGCCTCACAGAACGATAAACAGATGTGTAACTGGGGACTTAGCCTCACAGAATGATAAACAGATGTGTTACTGGGGACATAGCCTCACAGAACGATAAACAGATGTGTTACTGGGGACATAGCCTTACAGAATGAGAAACAGATGTGTTACTGGGGACATAGCCTTACAGAACGATAAACAGATGTGTTACTGGGAACATAGCCTCACAGAACGATAAACAGATGTGTTACTGGGGACATAGCCTCACAGAACGATAAACAGATGTGTTACTGGAGACATAGCCTCACAGAACGATAAACAGATGTGTTACTGGGAACATAGCCTCACAGAACGATAAACAGATGTGTTACTGGGGACATAGCCTCACAGAACGATAAACAGATGTGTTACTTGGGACTTAGCCTCACAGAACGATAAACAGATGAGTTACTGGGGACATAATGCAGATTTATGTTGCGGCTCGTGTTCTAAATATGGGATATGGCACATCATGGTACGTAACGTCTAGTTTTGCATATTTGAGAGTATAATTGTCCTGCCTTCATACAATGTAACACATAGTTTGTCATTAGTTGTTTTGAAAAGGTAAAAATATCGACAAATGTTATTCTCAAAATGCGTCTGACTTCATTCAAGTAGTTAGCATTGACGTTACATATCAAGGAATAATGCTTACAAACAGTTTTTGAAGTATTTCAACCCGAAATTAATAATCATGACAAAATTGGAAGCAATGATGCTTCATACGGATATAAAAATTTCAAGTAATGTAACTGACTTTATTTATATGTTATGACTTAAAAGTCCATTGGGCTGGGTGTAATTAAATTTAAATATTTCAAGTAATGTAACTGACTTTATTTATATGTTATGACTTAAAAGTCCATTGGGCTGGGTGTAATTAAATTTAAATATTTCAATATTGTACACATTTTTGTAATACACAATGTCACTATGATGAACATAATTTTATTTGTATTGTATTGTATAAAATAAAAAAATAAAGGTATTATTTATATATTGTGATACTTATTTTCTAAATAATAGAATTAAGATTTTTTTACATAAATTATGTGATTTTGATTTTACCGTGTCCTTTTTATTCAAATGATAATTCAATAATGACCAGAACTGATGAGTCTTTTGTAGACGAAACGCGGGTCTGGCATACATACAAAATTTAATTCTGGTATCTATGATAAGTTTATTTAAAGATTATTATTGTTTTAAGATAAAGATTGAACGTACAGATTAAACCTTTGTGGTTGTAAGAATTGTTAAAGCAGGCAATCGTGCAATCTCGGATGAACTCGTTTCTGTTCGTATGGAATCGGAATACGAAATTTATTCTAGTTTCAAATAAAGCTCAAATGTTTTTGGATTATTATTTACAACAGGTTGTGAATTTGGAGATAAACAAAGTGGATGTGTCTTATCTAGATGTTCTCATTATAGTTCAAGCCACAGGGAAAGTGTTGCTTGAGTGCTCTGTTAAAGTATGAACATTCAACGGAAAAAATATAAAAAAAAAGATTTACTTTCATTGTTTTATTCAAGTTCAACAGTGCATGCATATCTTAAAATGAACTGTAAAGTTATCGACCGGTCCATGATGTTATGAAAAAAAAATGAAATTCTGGTGATTATTTAAACTCAAAAGGATCTTAGAATTATATAAAATAGTCTTTATGTTTATGACACTATAGTATATGAAGTTTTTTTTATGTTAATAAATACATCAGTACTTTGAGAAGATGTATCCCCCCTTTTTTCATAAAACAACGACAGACATGGTTGCCGTTTGTTAGTTTAAACATATTCTATAGCGGATTGGGAAACAAGCTATTGCATTTTATATTAATCCCTTTTGCGGGTGCGAATGCTGCCTTTTAGCGGCATTATCCTGCTCTTTTTCGAAATCTACAAAGGTGTCACGGCCAGCGAAAGCTCTTTTTTTGAGAGCCCAGGTGGTCGTGTGGTCTAGCGGGACGGCTGCAGTGCAGGCGATTTGGTGTCACGATATCACAGTAGCATGGGTTCGAATCCCGGCGAGGGAAGAACCAAAAATGTGCGAAAGCAAATTTACAGATCTAACATTGTTGGGTTGATGTTTAGACGAGTTGTATATATATATATATATATAGATTAGTCCGTTGCACTGGTTTGACACTAGTATTTTTTTGAAGCCCTTACATTTCGGTGTGAGTCAAGGCTCCGTTCTAAAGACCGTACTTTGACCTATAATGGTTGACCTTTACAAATTATGACCTGGATGGATAGTTGTCTCATTGGAACTCATACCACGTCTTCTTATATATAGAAACAATGGAATATATAGCAGACTTGAAAGCCCGATATATATGTGAACTACAAACACAGTTTCACAGGGATATTACGCTTCAAAAGTTGCTGTCTATGTGTAATTATAATACACTAACACTAGACATCAATATGCACATCAATTTGAAAAGGTAACGGAATACTAGAAAAACAAGTGGATGTCATTGTATGGCGCCGACAATACTCATGAGTTCATTCAGATAACCCTGTACTGATTGACCATTGCTTTTGGGGTCATTTTGATCTGCGGTGAATTGATTTTCACTGCAACATATGTGTCAATATAGGAACCAGCTAGAACGACAAACTTTGATACATGCATGTTTTTCCCGACCCCTTGTACATGTTGTAATTGTCTTCCTTTGCCAATTTCGATTAGAAAAGACGTGTTGCATCCTGTAAGAGTGCAACCTGCTGTTGGTGTACTAGACATTAAGGGTCCAATAACGTTTAAAAAGTTGCTTGTGTCGTGAATAGGTAAAAACTGTCTTGTGGCTTTGGTTGAAGAATCGCCTCCGGTCTAAAAATCATAATTCATCATGTTTGACATCTGAGGAAAAACCTCATTAGAAATAAAACATAACTGTCATGATTTTGATATGATGAAACCCTTGGAAGTCTTTTCAATATCTGTTCATTGGCAAAAAAAAGGCGGCAGAATAATTCTTACATCTGCCTCTTTAGTCACTTACAGATCCTACACAAAATTACTTCACAGTCTATAGATTTTGAAAGAAATATTTCGTCATGTTCTTGCAAATCAAAATCATTTTAGCTGACTATGTGGTATGGAATTTGCTCATTGTTGAAGGCCGTGCGGACACCTATAGTTGTAAATATCTGTGTCATATGGTCTCTTGTAAAGAATTGTTCCATTGCCAATCATACCACATCTTCTTTTTATATACACCAATGTCCGATATAAGGAAGGGTTGGGCGCCCGCTGACATGTTTAACCTCGCCAAATTCTGTATGTGGCTGACAGAAGTCAGGAGCCTGTTATTCAGTGGTTGTCATTTTAATTTGTTGCTGTTACATTTTTGTTGTTCGTTTATTATTTTGTACATTAATTAGGCCGGTGTTTTACTCGTTTGAATTGTTTTAAGTTGTCAATTCGGGCCCTTTATTGCTGACTATGCGATAAGGGCTTTGATTATTGTTGAAGGCTGGACGGTGTTGTAAATGTATGTGCTATTTGTTGTCTTTTTGTGGCGATTTGTCTAATTGGCAACCATACCACATATTTTTTAGATTATCGTTTTAAGGCAGTCATTGGCCAAATCTCAATAACTTGTACCATTTTACATAATCACTTTTGACAATACCAATACCATCTATCTGCTCAGGAGTGTACTGATTTTTCATAAAGGAATATCACACACTCAGTTAAAGTATACAGTTTCGATGACTATCAAATAAGAGTGCATTGAAATCATTATCCATTTCTAAATAATTGTCATCTACTAACCAGGCAAAATATTTAGCAGAGAGGTTTGAATACTTGTATCCCCCCTAGTTTTTGATGGGGTTCGTGTTGTTTATTCTTTAGTTTTCTATGTTGTGTCATGTGTACTATTGTTTTTCTGTTTGTCTTTTTCATTTTTAGCCATGTCGTTGTCAGTTTGTTTTAGATTTTTGAGTTTGACTGTCTCTTTGGTATCTTTCGTCCCTCTTGTAAAGATAGAAATAATTTGAAATTTCGAACGATCGTAAACAGTTTTTCACATTTTTTTCTTCTTCGCAAAATGCAAATTCTGTAAACAAATGTAACTGGCAAACTATACAACAACAAACATGTTTATTTTTTCTTTCTTTCGCAAACAGATCATCATGTAGACTTTATATTAGTATTTGAAAAGCAACATCATTCCCCAAATAATTTCAAGCATCAAAAGCAAATTATTTTTAATTTCATCAAGTAGTTAACATGGTTAACAGTGCATGCTGAATATTTAAGCAGCTTGTCCTAGAAGTTATTTATGAAAAGTAAACCCCCCGCTGGATGGCCTGCCTAATAATTTGTGTCATTTAAAACAATATCGGCACGCTCAAATGACTCGACATGCCTTAATTGCTTAGTTTGTTGTATGACTAGATATTTTTATCAGTCATGGTAATGCCATGAAGCTTGTTTTAACGAAAGTTGATTCCTCGTTACATGCATGTTTTTTTCTCTCACTAATTCAAATGCTTGAAAAGTTTAAATTTGGACATGTAAAGGCTAAAAAACACGATATAAGCTACTTTGTTTGTTCTTATTTAATAGAATTAGCACGGACAACAAACTTTTGAATGTGTTCCAATGTGGTTTACAATTAGTATTTTCGAAAAACAGGAATCAAAGCACCTCAAACATTATTAAACCTTAGCATCTTTACTTATTCAATCACACAGACACAACTATTGATACACATATATATTCTTTTTTCTAAACTTAATAAAATGCAAAATTAATTCATTGCATTTCATATGACAGTGGGAAATAGGACGGGGAACGTTACATGACTTCCTGAGGTGAAAATTGAGTAGTAATACTGCTATGTGATGAGTTTTATGAAAACACTTGTAAAAATTGATTTGTATTTTCTATCAAAATTTTATATATCAAAACTTCTTAGTATTGGTTGTTCAACTATTTTTTGTGAGCATTTACTATTATAATAATGATTGGTGATATGTATGAGAAATGTAATATACTTTGACAGACGGTAAGATTGAAAAAAAAATGTTACATACATTTGAAAATCGTCTAATTTACTCAATTTATATGTTCATATGATATTAAAGTTTGATGTCAAATAAAACCTAATACAACACTATTTCATCTGATGGCGATTTTTGGATGATATCTTCATTCTGGAATTTATTATAAGCGTTCCCGTATTTGAAAATGAAAAAAAAAAATCCGAAAATTACAAAATAAAACTCTTTAAATAAGCGCCTTTTTCTTATTTGTCAATCCACTAATAGATGAATTTATGGAACACAAAATCTGTAAAGGATTATTCTCATTTATCACCGTATTTGGGTAACGCAACAGGTACTTCTCCGGCTTTTGGTGGGGTTTGCGTTGCTCAGTCCTCAGTTTTATATGTATTGTATTGAAAACTGTTGCTTGTTTGCTCGTTGCTTTCAGATTTTGCCGGGGTGTAGTAAATGTTCTCATCGACTGGTTTGAATAGATATAGGAAGATGTGGTGTGAGTGCCAATGAGACAACTCTCCATCCAAATAACAATATTAAAAAGTAAACCATTATAGGTCAATGTACGGCCTTCAACACGGAGCCTTGGCAAACACCGAACAACAAGCTAAAAAGGGCAATGTCAATTTGCTATCTTTTGATTGCTTTGTTTGCATTGTTAACATCGCTCTATTCAATTCACAATGCCGGAATATTGTCAACATCGACCTATTCCTTTACTTTGTCTTATTATTGTCAACATTGTCTTATACACTACAAACTGCTCAGAGTCTGAATTGACCAGTTTTTGTGCTCCATCAGTAAAATCTAGCACACATTTTACTCGACTAGTCTCGACATTGTCTCGACTGTACTTGTCTGTACTTAAGTGTACTATACTAGGTCTCGACTTTACTTAAATAGTCTGATTCAGTACTTGATGATCTTTGTGTAGTCTGAAATGGTCTTGACCAAGGCTCGACCTGTCTCGACCTGTCTTGACTAGTCTCCACCTGTCTCGACTAGTCTCGACTCAGTCTCAACCAGTCTCGACTAGTCTCGACTCAGTCTCAACCAGTCTCGACCTGTCTCGACTAGTCTTGACCTTCAAATTTAGTTTGTAAATCAGCCCATCTAACTAAATTAAAAATTGATCTTACAAAATTCAAGCTTATTAGGTAGTTTGATTTATTGCTGTGAAATGAAAGAATTTAATTTTACAATATGTAAAAATAAAAATTATTATATAAAAATTCAGATAGGCATCTTTAATTTTTTTTTATAACTTTTTCAAATCAACTTGGATTTTCATCATTCAAACTATGCAGCTATCTTAGATATATAGCAAGCTTACTGAATCCCATTTCATTTAGTTTTTTGTTGTATTGCTGTAAAATTTAAGAATTAAAGTAATCTTGAATTTTGTAAGATGGGCTGATTTACACCAGTCAAAACTAAATTTGAAGGTCAAAACTAGTAGAGACAGGTCGAGACTGGTTGAGACTGAGTCGAGACTAGTCGAGACTAGTCGAGACAGGTCGAGACTAGTCAAGACAGGTCGAGACAGGTCGAGCATTGGTCAAGACCATTTCAGACTACACAAAGATCATCAAATACTGAATCAGACTAATTAAGTAAAGTCGAGACCTAGTCCAGTACACTTAAGTACAGTTAAGTACAGTCGAGACAATGTGGAGACTAGTCAAGTAAAATGTGTACTCGATTTTACTGGTCGAGCACAAAAACTGGTCAATTCAGACTCTGAGCAGTTTGTAGTGATACTTATTCCACACTGTATAAGATGCTGTCAACGTCGTCCTAGTTATTTTACTTATATATTGGAAATTTGGAATTCATTAGTTATACAAAAAAAAAAGATCGAAATTTTAAATTATCCAGAATTTTTTTTCTTCTAGAATCCACAAACGAATAATACAACAATGCGAGTTCACAGTTTCGTAGTCAAGGCCGTAACTACCCTTGAGGCAAGTGAGGCAATTGCCTCACTAAAATTTCGACACTAATTTTTTTTTTTAAACATATATATATATAAATATAATAATCGTTTGTTGTTCTGTCTCAACCTTAATTTCTATAACTTGTCATCACTCCTTTTAAACTATTCTTCCTGGATATAACTCAGCATCTCAACGGGTGATGTTTCTCGATTACATTAACCTAGTAACGATAATCATCATGGATCTCTAGTTAAAAACAGGCTCTTGCAGAAAAAGGAAAAGTGACACTGAAGGTAAAGAAGGAATAATTCTAGTAAACTAGTTTTTTTTGTGAACAGAATCTGAGTATTGCATATAACTTCATTAGAACAATCCAAAAACGATAAGTAGACTGACAAATCAAGTACTGGTCTTCGGTAAGGGGCAGTCCTGTCTGCGTATTCATTTCTCCGTTTCACCAACTTTTGACAAATCAAGTACTGGGCATCGCAAGGGGACAGTCCTGTCTGCGTATTCATTTCATGAACTTTAATCTTTCTCTTTACAGATAAATAAAATATAAATAATATGAAACATGCATGGATTAGTTTTTATCCATGTTTCTTTAACCTTAAAAATTGAAAGAATATCCCATATTCCAGTTTGATATTATTGAGGAATGGTAAAACCTTTAACACAGGATTTTGTCTTTACTTATTCGGGACTTCGGAATTTCGTTTCTTTATATTCGGGGTTTCGGAATCGAACACCCCAACCCCCAACCCTAAATTTATAGATTCTGGAACTAAAATACCACCAACTATTTCCAGAAATAATTTGAAATTACGGACCTACATGTAAACGTCAAAAACTCCATTCCAATTCCCCTGTACCCATATCATATATACTTACTCTAGATAGAATCATATACATAAATCTTATCTCATTATATCCCTAGTTTGTCTACTCTTTGTCAGCGTAAAAGCGAGTTTAATATGTTGTAACTGCGACTGTATGGTGGTGCTTACAGGAAAGCTTAATTTCCTTTTGCAAACAAAACTGTTACTACCGATGCTGCTACCGAATTGTTGATGGAGAAGGAATTGGAAGAAGACATTGATCATTGTGTTGATGATGGTGATGATAATGTGCTACCTTTAGAAACACTGACTACCCTGAAACGACTGAAAACTTGGAAAAGAGCATGCATGAGTGGCGAGAGATTGTGCGGTCTTGCCATGCTCCCTTCATCGCGATAAGGATATCAGCAGACCAAATTATGATTCTGAAACGATTTGACTGAACCGGCCATAGCAAACTCTGACTGAATCGATGTTTGTTCTATGTTCTGGCAGCAGACTCAAATCAGTGATATTTGGATGATTATCTAACACATAAATTAAATAAAGTTGTTAAAAATTTGGTGTAAGTAAAAGTCTTAAAATATGAAAAATTTATATAAAAAGTGTCCAAATTCAAATCATTATGAAACTCTCTAAAAATGCCTAGAATGCAGGATTTTGCACCATTCATTTCATACCCTCCAAAAAAAATTTTCGCCTCGCTTCGCTCGGCTCACTTATTTTGCCTCACTAAAATAAGATGCCTAGTTACGGCCTTGGTAGTATTCTTAAAGACCATCTTTCGCTGCGTACATATTTGTCAATCTAATGGACAATTCATTGGTGGAGGATACAGATGAGCTGCAATGTACAGTGCTTGTATGGAATTTTGTGAAACTAAAGTATCCAATACAATACAAGGTAGGTCTTCCGATTTAAAGTTCAATGGAATGTTCATTAAAGCCACGAAGGACTTTTTATTCGACAAAATGTCATCCTTTCAAATGCTATATGTTTTTGTATGTGGGATTTCCTGAGTGCTTATTTGTTACTATTTCTTTTAGAAGACAATCGTAGTATTTACATGCAGACACACTATTCTTTAATGCTCTATATCCGCAGGAGCATCAACATACATTTCGTGAACAGATGATAAATATTGAACAGTTTTTTTTATATCTGTTAACGGATTTGTGTCGATCATTCACACAGTTCTCTAAATTAAGGACCATGTAGGTGCACCTATACTGTAGGTGCAATAGTTGGGATGTAACTGTAGGATACAATAGGAATAGACTGATTTTGAAAATATAGTGGAATTCGAAAATTTACCTCCTTGTGATGTCGAACATAGCTGATGCTTATTGCATATCAATTCCTTTATTGTAAACTAAACAGGGAGGACTTTTCTTTTTCATTAGGGAAGTTAAAGAGCTACACCAGATAATATATTGGAGAACATGTATTTATGAATAATTTGTCAAGTGCGTACGTAGTCTCTCAAACATTTTTTGAAAATAAACAAGCAGAGAATAGTTTAATGTATTGTAAGCCTAGCGGATTATGCAAATGTGAAATATTAAAAAGAAGATGTGGTATGATTGTCAATGAGACAACACTACACAAGAGACCACAATAACAGAAATTAACAATAATAGGTCACCGTAAGGCCTTCATCAATGAGCAAAGACTGTCATCAAAGCTCACAAGGGAAATCTACATTTAGAAGACTTTTTTCACATTCCTCATTTAACATTATCATTGCAACTATATGTCAATGTAATACCTAGTTCCCTTATTCAAACATTTTCTCTAAATATTCGGAAAAGGGTACGTAGTATAGGTCGTTAAGAAGAGGGGCGAAAGATCCCTGAGGGACAATCAAAATCATAGATCGACAATAAATTGACCACGCCATCGATGCAAAGATTCATCTTAAACAATAGTGTATCATCATAACATAGAAAGACACACTCGAAAATAACAACTGTAATGCCTTCCTCAATCAAAAGACATATTAACACATGCGAACATACACTGATCGAATACATTTGAAAAAAGGGTATAGTTCTAGCTGTCCATTTTTTGTCTAAAATTATCCAGCAGGTCTCGTGTATGGATTATTTATCTTTAAGTTTTCAACGATTCTATTTTCGCTTTCCCTTAGTGTGTTGCCTATGAAGAAGCTTTATGCACCAAGGGTTTCGATTTAATTTACGTTTGATGATTGCCATTGGAAGCATTACAATTGCAATCATGGCTTAGTTTCTCCTTTTAGAAAATACGTGTCAATATTGACTACGAATGTATACTATCGTCATGACCACAGTTCTTTGAATTTTTCCTCGATTGAGGTGGTACACTACAGGGCAATAACTCTATTAACATCAGCTGAACGTTTTAAATACGTTCTGTTGATAAGGATTTTTTTCGATAAAGTGTATGGTTGGCTGGTTGACGTTTCGTCCCCGATGATATCACCAGCCAAGTAGTAATCACTTCAATGTTGACATAAATATCAATTATATTGACATTTTTATAAATTTCTTGTTAACAAAATTATGAATTTTTCGAACTACGGATTTTCTTATCCATGGCATAGATTACTTTTGCCTTATTTGGCATAACGTTTGGGAATTTTAGGTCCTCGATGACCCTCAACTCTGTGAAGCAAATATTTTTTCTAAATGTTAAACGAGCCAAATTAATTCAAGTCAAGGTGTTTGGTATCAAGCGAAACACTTATATCTGCATGACATGACCACACCAACCAATGCGATAGTGGAAATGAAACTGATCACTTTCATAGTTGATTCTTTTTGCTTGGGCTTTCATTTGCCTTTGGGGGGGGGGGGGGGGGGGGGAGGTTGTAAATCTTTGTTTTGTGGTTTGGTGCAGCATTGATATGTCCGTTCTATTTTGTTTTCCAAAGATAAAGAAAAATCATCTTTTACAATTTTATTACATCAAGTACTGCAATGGCCTATATCCTCTCTACGGACACACTTTCTGAAAAACACATACTAAAAAATCAACAGACACATAAAAATAACTAATATCTGAATTAAAAATTGAGATCTCATGATATATATTTGTATAGGTTAGAAAATATTAGTCAACAAGTGAATCTGTGAGCTACTGCTCACTAATGATACAATCGCCTGCTTAAAGTATTCGGCTACAAATATAACAGGAAGGTTTTAAGTGAGTTATCTGAAAACGCATCACACAGTTCAACTAAGTTATATAAAGACTTAACCCTAAATTCAGAAATACTATAATATAGTTCATGAGAACAGTGTGATAAAAATTTTCAACTTGGCTATCATGTGTAAAATGATACAAGTGTTCAGTAAACAGAAAATTGTTCGGTGATGAATCTGAAAACGCCTCACATGATAAAACTGATTAATATTAACCCTTAAACAAATTTTAGATATCCTTGAATTGTAGTTCCTACGAAAAGTTTGATGAAAACTTCGCTATCATGTATCAAATGATACAATTGTTCTGTAAACAGGAAGTAGTGGAGTAATGAATCTGAAAATGCATCAAATGGTAAAGTTTACTTATATATATACGTCTGAGTCAGTGACAACCCTACAACAGATGTATCCATCGGATCGCCATCAATGATGGTGATACATGGCTGTGTATATATATATATATATACAACTCGTCTAAACATCAACCCAACAATGTTAGATCTGTAAATTTGCTTTCGCAAATTTTTGGTTCTTCCCTCGCCGGGATTCGAACCCATGCTACTGTGATATCGTGACACCAAATCGCCTGCACTGCAGCCGTCCCGCTAGACCACACGACCACCTGGGCTCTCAAAAAAAGAGCTTTCGGTGGGCATGTGTTACCTTTCCACGTCAGTTTTAATCTAGCGGCGTACTACAGTACATGATATATAAGGCATGAAGATGTTATTGTTACAGATCAGCTAAATTATCTATAGTAAAGGATCCTACAAATTAATGTAAGATACAGTCACAGAAAATAAATTTACATATCTAACATTGTTGGGTTGATGTTTAGACGAGTTATATATATATATATACACAGCCATGTATCACCATCATTGATGGCGATCCGATGGATACATCTGTTGTAGGGTTGTCACTGACTCAGACGTACTTATGAATATAATTATTTTCTGTGACTGTATCTTACATTAATTTGTAGGATCCTTTACTATAGATAATTTAGCTGATCTGTAACAATAACATCTTCATGCCTTATATATCATGTACTGTAGTACGCCGCTAGATTAAAACTGACGTGGAAAGGTAACACATGCCCACCGAAAGCTCTTTTTTTGAGAGCCCAGGTGGTCGTGTGGTCTAGCGGGACGGCTGCAGTGCAGGCGATTTGGTGTCACGATATCACAGTAGCATGGGTTCAAATCCCGGCGAGGGAAGAACCAAAAATTTGCGAAAGCAAATTTACAGATCTAACATTGTTGGGTTGATGTTTAGACGATGTAACAAAAACCCCTTATACAAAAGAGAGTATCAATATCTTATTTCTAAATAAGTATAGATTGTCGGATTTTCTACACATTGATACAGTAAAATATCAGCAGCGAGTCACAATGTAAACCTGTGTGGCTGGTGAGTGCAGCGAACGAGCTTAAAAGTTTCACATTACCATGATAACGTCGAGTGGCTGATATTTTACGATAGCTATACGACAAAATCCCGATTATCAGTTTTTCATTTTATTACTGGTCTTTTCCCTCTTCCTAAGACAGTTTTAAGCATGATTAAAACAAGCTTGATAACGTCTCCTCTCGCATTGTGACGTCACTGATAACTTCTCCTCTCACATTGTGACGTCGCTGATAATGCCTGGTCTCGTTTTGAAGCCTTTCTACGATAACTACGGAGCGACAGAGCAGGGTGTTATAGGCATAGGGAAGGACGATAAAACCTTATATATGTGTATCGAATGTCTGGCGATTGTAACCTATTTGTGACCTGTACTGAAGTTTCCATGATTCATGATGATGTCGTTGCTATATATTAATATTGTTAAGGCAATATAATATTTCTAATTAAAGGCTAAACGAAGGAGTATACTTACTAGTTTATACTCGCATATGTAGCGAGCAGTATCGGTACAGGGTGATCGACTCCAAGTCCATCAACTGCCGAAGTTCACAATGTACACACAGGCTTCATTAATATCAAAGGGAAGGTCTGAAATAATTTACCGAACATTAATTTTGAATTTCGTATTAAATAACGCAAAAGGGACAATTTCAATTGTTTGATACCCGTTTAAAGTTCAATCGGATTGTGATTGTATTAGAAAAAGTGAAAAAAACAAATATACAAAACGATCGTCAAACCCATTAGTCTAAAAACAAACTTTAGTAATTGCTGTTTGGAGTGGGCAAAGGCTCCGTGTTGACGATAGTAATTTGACAAATGATAGTTTACTTTTACAAATTGTGACTTGGCTGGAGAGCTATTTCATTGACACTTATATCCATCTTCTTTTATCTATTCACAATGCAATGAAATAAAACGGAATTATACTAAGAGAAAACAAAAGTAAACGAAATACAACATATAAAAACAAGCGGTGATGTCAGGTGCTCTGGAAGGGTAAGGAGATTCCACCCAACTAGTGGCACATGTTGGTTGTAAATGTAAGTACAAATCCGTAGTTCAGTGCAATTAGGTAGATCACATTCGAAAAATAACTACTCTTTTTTATTCTTTTATCTTGTTATCGACCAAATGAGAAAGTGCTGAACACTATTAATCTATTAATGTTTCCCAACCTTTTTATACACATATATTGTTGAATACAATGTACTGTCCTGTAGATGACGCAGTTTTTTGTGTGTTTTTTTTTTTTGCTGTCTCATCGACTTTTGGTGTATAGACTTTTGCTAAATTATCATAAAATTTACCTGATCCAAATGGTAGCTCATTAAATGAAAAGGGACCATTTTCTATGGCAAATGTAAAGGTTCCATCGTTGTCAATATCATTTGCACCAGTCCATATAACAAAATCATTGACTATAAAGAATTAAATGTAAATGAGCTTCATCATGTTCATCGAAAATCAGTAGATAAAGGACGAAAGGTATAGAAATAAATATGCGACGTCAAACTGTGACATATATCGGTAAAAGATGCATTTTTCGACTGATTTTTTTATCATTCAAACTGATTTAACTTGAAAACGAGTTCATGGACCTCTATTTTTTTAAATGACGTTTGTTTTGATAACGTCATAATATATTTTGTACAAATTTTCTTGAAAAAAGACAATTATGCAATGTGAATGCTAAATATTCATCAAAAGGCCCTTTTTTGGTCAAAAAATTACTGCAAATTTAACAGTTTTCATACATATTCTTAAGTATCTGAAAACTTGACTAAGGTTCAAGGTATTCAGATAAACAAAACAAATTTGGCATTAAACAAGTTACCATGGCAACAATACATGACTTGATTGCATATTTTCTAAAATTTTATAATTTTCCTCGTGTTTATCAAACTTTAAGTATATTTTAGATTGAAAAAGTATGTGCGTGCGCATCAGCTTTATATTTGGTGAGATTATGTCAATAGTTACAATAAAGCTTTTGTTAAATTATTTTATTGTTTCTTGGCAGCGCACGAGGTTTCCACAGCGAAAATAAAGATCGAAACTGCTTACATGTACATTCTGTATTTTTTATCGTTTTTGTGAATAACAGTAAATATTATGAAGTAATTTTGACGTCATCAGATAAAAAACTTTATTGGTTTTTTTATATTTCTTGACCTTATGCATTTCTAAACATTATGTGCCAATTTTAAATAGTTATCAAACATTTATTTTCTTGTGCCAAAGCCAGGTCTGAATGCCCCTACAGATCTGTACATGAAATTTTCAATATTGGATCAAACGTTATCGTATTCAAGATAGAAAGGTATGAATATTAATACCGACTTTGATGAAAATATTAAGTCCTTAAAACTTGATAAACTAAATCCCTAGTTTGTCATATTCCTGACTAGAATTTTCAAAGAAACAAGATAAATTAATTATGTTGAGGTTGTAATTAACAAAAATAAGAGTAACATCTATGTGAACTGTTATAATCTTTGCCGCATCTAGCTAGGTAAATTATTTGTATGAAAAAATGGGTTAAACCTGATTTTATAGCTAGGACAAGATTATAATCATAATTTATAGTATTTTCAAGTTGTAACCAGTTTTTGTAAACCTTCTTTAGTTTTTCAAGATGTGACCAATGGAAACTAGATATATCAGTCGTTTTACCTTAAGTTTTGGTAAGTCTTTAGGAAAAAAAATATTGTTTCGTTAAACGAAAGCCTTTTAAGGACCTAACAAAAATATAAATCAAAGTCGATATCACGATTTAAATCGTTATCATGAAATACAAAATTGTTTTCACAGAATAAAATATTCATCATAAATTTTTGGAACTAGTTACAACATCTTTAATATTTGTAAATCTTTATAACTTATCAATTTCGTTGTCACATTTTTCGAAACGAATTTAATTATTTTGTTATCACAGTTGTTTTTTTTTATTATGTAATTCATGATTACGGAAAAACTTCATTTAAAAATATTTAATAATACATTCTCAACTTACGAATATTAAATTCATTTTGAACAGCATTGGCTTCTTGTGCAGTGTTCGGTCTCCACAGGTAGGCACCATCTGTCGAGGCACAATTATCCTTAAATTAAGTAAATAGTTATCAAAGGTACCAGGATTATAATTTAGTACGCCAGACGCGCGTTCCGTCTACATGAGACTCATCATTGACGCTCATATCAAAATATTATAAAGCCAAACAAGTACAAAGTTGAAGAGCATTGGGGATCAAAAATCCAAAAAGTTGTGCCAAATACGGCTAAGGTTATCTATGCCTTGGATAAGAAAATCCTTAGTTTTTCGAAAAATTAAAAGTTTTGTTAACAGCAAATTTATAAAAATGACCACATTATTGATATTCATGTCAACCCGAAGTGTTGACTACTGGGCTGGTGATACCCGCGGGGACGAAACGTCCACCAGCAGTGGCATCGACCCAGTGGTGTAAATAGTTATCAAAGGTACAAGAATTATAATTTAGTACACCAGACGCGCGTTTCGTCTACATAAGACTCACCAGTGACGCTCATATCAAAATATTATAAAGCCAAACAAGTACAAAGTTGAAGAGCATTGGGGATACAAAATCCAAAAGTTGTGCCAAATACGTAGATGACATTCATATCATATTTACATTTCGTTCATTTTCGCAGATCTCGTGGGTATAGATGAACCACGAAAATAAATCTTCAACGAATGACAAATTTTCTATAAACCTGTATATAGATATAAAATGAGGTATGAGTGCCAATGAGACAACTCTCCATCCAAGTCACAATTTACAAAATGTATAGGTCAAAGTACGGTCGTCAACACAGTGCCTTGGCTCACACCTAACAGCAATTTATAATCGGCCCCAAGCAATTTCTAGTGTTAAACCATTCAAACGGTCAAATATATATATATATAAATATAGAGAAGCGAGAAACACTTAAGAACCGAATCAACAAACGACAACTACTGAACATCTGGTTCCTGATTTAGGACAGGTACAAACAATTGCAGCGGATTTAAACGTTTAAATGGTACCGCACCATTACCTTTATCTGAACCAATAGGTGAGTATTACAACATAGAAAGACACACTATAAAATATCTATTGAAATGGCTTTACTCAATCAAAAGATGTAGTAACACAAATGAACATACACAGAACAAATTAATTTTATCTATGCTACAATAAAAATACAAAATAATTATAATAAGGGATAAATAAATCAAAAGTTTAATGTTTAAAAATTTCAGAAAAACTTCAAACCTGAAAACACTCAGCCATTTGCAATACATTTATACACAGCTAAATGAAAATAATTTTGTTGTTACTTCTTTTGTCTGTATTATCTTCCGTTTAGGAACACCAATATTTTTTTTATAGCAATAAAACTATCCTGAAAATTGGTACACGTGGGGTGAATATATATCTACTATAAAACTATAAAATTGGTGCTCGATAACACTTCGTGTTCTTTATGTATAAGTGCCAGAGGTGTGATGTGTATACAGTATAAAAGGAGAAAGAAAATAATATCGATGTTCAAAGTACGAAGAAGTGACATTATATTAATTCCAAACACTTAACAAAGCTAGTATATTGGCCAGATGTATGTATGCTATATTTTTCTCTAATTCACGAAAACCGAATTTTGACTCCGGGCTCTTATAATTGTTTTGACAAGTTTCCACTGTAGTAGGATATTCTGATATTCAGGCAATAAAGGGGCAACCATAAGAAGCTAAATCAAATATATAATAGGTGCAATGTTGGGGGAGCGGGGGTAACTGTTTTTTGCGGATAGAGTCGAGTATAAAAACAGTAAATTTTCGCTTAAATTTTGAATTTGCTTATTTTCTTAGCTCTTGCTTGACCGGTTTACAGGATATTCTACCACAGAGAAGGTAACCTGTCGAAAATATTAATTTCCGGGGTCAAAAGTCGGTAATATGAATAAGGTCTGTCGGGGTCAGAATTACACCAAAGACACTTCAGTTAGTTGGTTGTACTAGTACTATTACAATCTATAAAATTAACCGGATTTTCAACAACGTACTCTATAAATCAAAAACGGATACAATGACATAATTATGAACAATGTAGAAAAACTTTTTAAGTCAGGAATTAAGAATTCTGAAATGTCACTTGATCAACATATTAAACATATAGTTACCTGTATTGTAATCTTATATTAATACTATCGTCTGCTTACAGATTAAGTAATGTATTGTTTATTGTTTATGGTTTTTGATTCTTGTTTGTTTTCGAAGAAACAGACACAGTCTTGCAAATGGGAATTCACTAACAAACTCACCGCAGCTGTATTCCAGGTAACACCATTAGCATCACCAGTGTTATAACAATTAGCACTACTTGGTTGGTTTGATAATAGCTTGAACCCTTTTGGGCAAGTTTCTGGAACACATGGCGCTTTTAAAACTAAAAAAGAATACAATTTCAATACAATCGAAGTTAAATCATAAAAAGATAAAGCGATGGCGTAATTATAATAACGTTATAAAATGAGCCCCATGTTAAGTTGATGCCACTGCTGGTGGACGTTTTTCGTCTGCGGGTTTCACCAGCCCAGTAGTCAGAACTTCTGTGTTGACATGAATATCAATTATAAGGTCATTTTTATAAATTTCCTGTTACAAAACTTTAAACTCTACGAAAAACTAAGGATTTTCATAACCCAGAAATAGATAACTTTAGTTGCATTTTGCACAATTTTTTTTTATAAGTTTTGTTCCTCAACGCTCTTTAACTTGTACTTGTATGGCTTAATAACTATTTTGATATGAACGTCTGGCGTACTAAATTATAATCCTGGTACTTTTTATAAATATATATCAATCGTCGTGTTAGTTGAAAGTAAGTCGACATTCATCAATATAAAAATAAATGCGAAATAAACACATGCAGAAGTAAAGTCAAAACAAAAGGAAAACAAAACAAATAATCTGAAAATGTTAACATAAAGAAATATTTAAGGACACATCTGAAACAAAATTCATTAATTGCTTGGAAAATAAAAAAAAGTCTTTGTTGGTTGTACAAAACGCCATCATTGTCGATGTTGAGCACAAACTAATTCAGAAATGGGAATGAAAAACTGTTCCAGGCTTCTTTTTTTCCCAAAAATCTATGTCTGTGAGTTTCCTTTACATTTCATTCGATTTGATATACAGTGACAAAATCTATCGCCTGATTTATTTGTCTACTTACATTTGCAACATGGTCGTTCATTGCAGCATTTTCCGTTATACGTCCATTCAGACCCGAAAGTCTCATTACATGGAACACCTTTTTTTCCACAGGTACCGTTGGAAGAGTGGCATATCCCAGAAAGAACTGAATAGTACAATACTCCGATACAATATAGCATGATTTACTTTGATATATACGTTAACATAATACAATAGGAATATAGATACAAAGTATTTGTTTATTTCTCAAAATGATTTGCTTAACCATGTTGAATATAGGACACAAATAAGAATTTTGTATTTTTTTCAAGAAAAAGTGTATATTTTATTGTTGCGTTATGATTTCTCATGAATAAAATTAACTGAATTTGCTGGAGATGCTCGTAACTCTGCGTAGAAAGTTTAAAATTAGTTCTTCCTCAATACAGATTTTTTTATTGTTCTTATGTCAACCTAGGAAAGTAGTGTTGAACAATTTTGTACAGATCCGTAGCTCAACAAAAAGTACTGATATTATCGTTGTAATATAAAGGTGTTTGTCCCCGAATTACTATAAAAACAAATGGTAGATAATTGTGTTAACATGATAGAATATCTGTAAATTATATAAAAAGGTTCTTACTTTGTCTGTTAGTTTAGCTTTCGAATGCAGAACGTTTGATCAGAGTGAAAGGATCGTACCTTTTATATTATGAGAGAGTCTAGCAGCTTAATCTTTAATCTTCACTACAGCGTTTTAAACATAAAGGATACTTACTGCCGCCATTTGACACATCAATTGTGCAAAAGATGAAAACAATCAAACAACAACACTTCATCATAACTCTGAAATGAAAACTCGTCTATATTAATTAAGATTCCAGGTTATTTAGAAATAAACTCATTATCCATACAGGATTGAAATTTTATATTTGCGCCAGACGCGAGTTTCGTCTACAAATGTGGAATCATTTAGAAAGAACCGTAAACCAGAAGTAAGCGCAGTGAGCCTGTATGCATTAAATGTTATATTTTGATCGCTAATTTCAAGTTCCAAAAACATGTAACAGTTTTTAAATTAAAGTCCCAACTTACCAATAAAAAGGATTTGGATGATGTGTGTTGTACGCATTTAATTTGTTATGATTTTGCTTTCAAAATATGTTAATAACGAGCATTACTTATCAAAACCACGGTAACTCCCTTTTTATGTGTTAAAATCGGAAGTGGGTAATCGGACTATCAAAAATAAAAAAAAAAAACTGTTGAATTATTTGTGTTAGGGATTGTATTGATTCGTTGGTTTTTAATTTTTATTCTTTTTGATTTTCTATTTTGAATGCCATTATTGTAAGGTTTACAATCTTATTTGTCAAAAACGTGTTTGAAATTCAATATTTTATATTCAATCAAGTTTAAGGTTATGAAAACATCCGCAAATTTACAAATTTGGTACGTCTTATTGTTAAATAAAACTTAATTCCTTTTTTTATATAATCTAATATAAAGAAAAGTATATGTTATGCAATATCAACATATAGTACTTCAGAGAAGTTGTTCTGTAACGGAAATATAACAGAACCCGAAAAGTGCTTGACAATGGACTAGCTAATTCAGAATATATATTTGTTACTAGGCTGTAAACAACAAAGCCATATGTTGTAGGCTAACGTAGTTGATTTACTCTTAAAAATGACTTAATTATTATTTTTCATCGTTAGTAAAGTTTGTATTTTTAGTCTTACACATTTGACGTTTTGCTGAGTTGAAATTTATCTGATGGAATACTCTGTTATATTGAAACCTGTTGAAACCGAATCTCTTCGTAATTTAAGATTTTGTTCTGTTTTAGACGATGTTCGGTTATATCAGATTCACAACGTTAACAATTTGTATGACGGTGTTAACAGCATGTTTCGTTTATACAGGTTTTCGATTTATACAGGTTTTCGGTTTAACCAGTTTTCAATGTATTACCTCTTTTTTTTAAATTGTATTGAACAAATTCAAATAACTAGAATATCGTTTGTACGAGAATCATTGAAAACTTACCGTAATGTAAAATAGCAGAGTCGTAGATAGAAAGATGATTTTTGAAATACAGTGGCTACTTAAATACTAAGTTAGATAAAAGGATTGGTGAATGTCTGTGTGATTTAAAACATCGATTAGTGACATATGTTGTTTTTCTGTCTTAATATTGACTGAATAAGCAAATATTGTTAAACGTGTTACTAGCTTTAACTGTCACTAAACTATTTTCAATTATCTATGGATATTGTAATTTAATCAGCAAACAGTAAAATCAAACAAAAATAAGAACTCAGAGGAAATTCAACGGAAAGGCTCTAATCAAATGACAAATTCAAAAGCTCAAACACATCAAATAACCGGATAACATATGTTATATTCGTGACTTGGTAGAAGCATTTTGTATTAAAAGAAATGATGGATTAAGCCTGGTTTTATAGCTAGCTAAACCTTTGCTTGTATAACAGTCGCATCCAATTTAATCACTTTGACCACAATGTGTGAATAAAATAAACAGACACAACAGGCAAAACTGAAAAAAGGGATACAGCAGTAAACATTGTGTTACAATCATAATCACCACAAAAACAAACAAATATGTAACAAAAAAGGACAAAAATATATAAAGACAATACACATTAGCCAGACTCGTCTTTCCTCTCAAAACGACACACCCAGGGCGCTAAACTCCAAGGAGATGACATGTCAAATTGAATAAACCAAACATACAATTGATAACTAGGGGAGGGCTGGGAACCCGCTAACATGTTTAACCCCACCACATTATATATGTATGTGCCTGTCCCTAGTCAGGAGCCTATAATTGAGTGGTTGTCGTTTGGTTATGTGTTACATATTTGTATTTCGTTAATTTTTTGTACATAAATTAGGCCGATAGTTTTCTCGTTTGAATTGTTTTACGTTGTCATTTCGGAGCTTTTGATAGCTGACTATGCGGTATGGGCTTTGCTCATTGTTGAAGGCCATACGGTGACTTATAGTTGTTAATTTTTGTTTCATTTGGTGTCTTGTGAGGAGTTGTCTCATTGACAATCATACCACATCTTTTTTTATAGTTGCAATCAGAATGTTTACACTGGAAGTCGGAAATATTAAGATCCTGAAAATGTGTTTATAATTGAACATATTACTTATGATTGATTTGGTATATGTATATGATAAAATTGATACATATTTTTTTTCAAACTAGTGGTTTACATAAACTTTGGAATTTCATTTTTTTATTATTAATAAAGTATTTAATCCCGATATTGATATAATACTTTGATAGATTCAAATATAAAAGCAATTTAAAGTACTTGGTGATATTAGCTAATTATACAACACTGTTTTTCTTTGTTAATATAATTGATTTTACACATTATGAATATCTTGATGTTGTTTGTGTAACATCTTTCTTACTTCCTCATCAATATATTAATTATGATTTCATCAGCAAAATCTCACATGTGTTTTTAAAAATACACTGAAAATATAAATAATATGCATATATATATATTATCATAAACAATTTTACTTTTTAGACGTTCCAGTACATCTTCAATTGACTGGTTGGCTCCTTTTATAGACGTATATACACATGTATATGGCAGTTCATGTATCTGCTTCTTATATTTCACATATTTACAAAGCTTAAAATAACGTTCCAGAATAAGGAATAGTATTTTTGATTTAGCAATCATCACCGCAGCCACATTTGATGTATTTCAAAATCGGCGAGGATATATATTTTAAAGATTGATAAAGTTCTGATTTACACCAATGACCTCAAAGATTTAAAATATTCTGACAGAAAGTCAACGTTAACTTTTCCTTTAGCTGATTGCATGACATTATCCTTATTCTATTCGTATTTGTTGTGTTTCAAATTGATGGATTTCGGCCTTCATATAACATATTTCACCGAGAAACTTTATTGACAAAGTTTAGGTCACTATTAATAACATGGCCAGCTGAACTATATATCAATAAAAACAAGCGAATCCCTAATTCATATTCAACCCCACCACATTATATATGTATGTGTCTGTCCCTAGTCAGGAGCCTATAATTAAGTGGTTGTCGTTTGGTTATGTTTTACATATTTGTATTTCGTTAATTTTTTGTACATACATTAGGCCGTTAGTTTTCTCGTTTGAATTGTTTTACGTTGTCATTTCGGAGCTTTTGATAGCTGACTATGCGGTATGGGCTTTGCTCATTGTTGAAGGCCATACGGTGACTTATAGTTATTAATTTTTGTGTCATTTGGTGTCTTGTGAGGAGTTGTATCATTGAAATTCATACCACATCTTTTTTTATAGTTGCAATCAGAATGTTTACACTGGAAGTCGGAAATATTGAGATCCTGAAAAATGTGTTTATAATTGAACATATTAATTATGATTGATTTGGTATATGTATATGATAAAATTGATACATATTTTTCTTCAAACAAGTGGTTTACATAAACTTTGGAATTTCATTTTTTTTATTATTAATAAAGTATTTAATCCCGATATTGATATAATACTTTGATAGATTCAAATATAAAAGCAATTTAAAGTACTTGTTGATATTAGCTAATTATACAACACTGTTTTTCTTTGTTAATATAATTGATTTTACACATTATGAATATCTTGATGTTGTTCGTGTAACATCTTTCTTACTTCGTCATCAATATATTAATTATGATTTCATCAGCAAAATTTCACATGTGCTTTTAAAAAAACACTGAAAATATAAATAATATGCATATATTATATATATTATTATATACTAATTTTTCATTATTTTCTAGACGTTCCAGTACATTTTCAATTTTCCGGTTGGTTCCTTTTATAGACGTATATATACATGTAAATGGCATATTAAATTATCTTCTTCTTATATGTCACTTATTTACAAATCTGAAAGTAACGTTTTCAGAATAAGGAATATTAGTTTTTGATTTAGCAATCATCAAGATAACAGTTTGCTAGTCGTGCTTTTTCTCTACACACGACTCATCAGTGGGACTCGAATCAGAATAAAATAAATGATAAAATTGGAAAACCAAGCGATATAATGTTGTTTGTACAGTTAGTAATTAAATTAACAACAGATCAATATCTAGATCGTCGTCTTTGTTGAAGTTCCAAAGGAACATACAAAGACACATGTTTCTTTATCAAGCAGTATATGTAATGACATTAATATACACAAACGAGATGTTGTGTAGAGCTTTGTCTGCGAGATCAACAAATAATTTGTCATAGAGACACCGCAGCAATATTTGACATAATTAAAGATCGGCTAGGATGTGTATTTATAGATAGATTAAATTCTGATTTACACCAACGACCTCACAGATTTAAATTATTCTGACCATGTGTCACCTTTTTTTTCTTTTAGCTAATAGCATGACATTATTCTTATTATAATAGTATTTTTTGGTGTTTCAAATTGATGGGTTTCGGCCTTCATATAACACATTTCGCCGAGAAGTTTTATTGACAATGTTAAGGTCACTATTAGGAACGTGGCCAGTTGAATTATATGTGAATAAAGAAAAAATAGAGGTGCAATCTGGTGTTTTACACTCAAATTTGTTAATATCGAGATCTTGAAAAACGTATTTGTAATTGTTTTGGTATAGGTTTAACATACGATAAATATTCAATCTTCAAAGTAGGTAAGTATGTTTAAGCGAACGGATTCATGATGAAGGTTTTGGCTAAGTTGATATATGGTACAGACTACATACATGTACCTCTCAAGCTGTGTTCCTTCCGTTTAATACAATAAATTTTTCTGGCATTGATAGAACATTTTTTTCACATAATTTCAATATGATATCTTATCATAAATATAAATATGTTTCGTTTGAGGTATATGTAGAGTATGGTTAACAGAAACTATAGAATTTCATTTCTTTATTAGTATAATATTTTAGTACGGTATTGATATCATACTTTGATAGATTCAAATATAAAAGCTAATTATGCAACATTTTCTTTGTTAATATAATTGATTATGCTAGTTATGTATTTCTTGATATTGTACGTGTAACATCTTTCTTACTTCGTATCAATATATTTATAATTATATTGTCAGCGGAATTTTACATGTATCTATCGGACTATGCTTGCAAATGTTTTTATAAAATAAAACGGAGTGCACCACCAATGATACTACAAAAAGGCGCCTACAAGAAATTAGAAAAAAAGACATTTCCTGGTTGGGCCTATCCCAATTCAGGAGCCTCTATTCTTTGTTAGCCTTCTAGCAATGATTTCTAATTTGAGTTCATCTATATATTTAGAGTTTAGTATTACGATAATTATCAGTGAACTAGTAGTTGTTTAGAGGCCAGATGAGGCTCGAGTTCGGATGTTGGATTTTCTCGCTGCTTTGAAGACTCTATGATTGCCATCGGCTTGTTTTTTTCTTTGGTCGGGTTGTTGTCTCTTTGAATATTCCGCATTTCCGTTCAATGTTATTGATAACGGTTTCTCTCATGCGGGCAGCTTGAGCCGAGATGAACGTGTACAATACAAAGACAAGAAGGTCAACAAAAGAGTCTCGATGATGGTGCTGACTTGATAAGTTATCACACCTGCTCCTCGAAAACTGGAAGCAAATCGAACAATATAAAATACTATCCAAGATCTGTACCTGTCCACATGTACTAGATTTGTTTAGCCTCAAGCACTTGCTGGAGAGATTTTTCATTAAAACCCGCCTCGTTGTCTGCTGGCTATTGCAAGGGATGCAAAAACAAACGATTTCTGGCTGAAGACTTTTAACGGCCACTTCACTGGTACGGAAAACACTGCACTGTTAAATGCAAGACTATGAATGTTGTATAATTGAGAATGGAATAGGGGAATGTGTCAAAGAGACAACAACCCGACCATAGAACAGACAACAGCTGAAGATCACCAATAGATCTTTAATGCAGCGAGAAACTCCCGCAACCGGAGGCGTCCTTCAGCTGGCCCCTAAACAAATATTTATACTAGTTCAGTGATAATGGACGTCATACTAAACTCCGAATAATACACAAGAAACTAAAAGTAAAAATCCTACAAGCTGACAAAGGCCAGATGCTCCTGACTTAGGACAGGCGCAAAAATGCAACGGCGTTACACATGATTTTTGAGATCTCAACCCTCTCCCTATACCTCTAATCCATGTAGAAAAGTAAACGCATAACAATACGTACAGTAAAATTCAGTTCAAGAGAAGTTCGAGTCCGATGTCAGAAGAGTTAACAAAAGAAAATAAACAAAATGACAATAAAACATAAATACATAAAAAGCAATAGACTACTAGCAGTTACTGACATGTCAGCTCCAGACCTCAATTAAACTGATTGAAAGATTATGTCTTCATCATATGAATATCAGGCAAAATCCCTCCTGTTAGGGGATTTAGTATTATACCTTCATGAAATATATGAGAAGAACATAACCCATGTCATGTCAACAACTGGTTTTATAATAAATATATGTGTAATTCCGATGCAAAGACCCAATAAGTGAATCAATATTAAAGCCAAAATATGAAATCTTTAATAACCTGACAACAGTATCGTAACTATATCCCTTCTTGATAAGTTTGTTTAAAGGTTTTGTTAGCTTTTGAGGTGAAAACTGACATTTTTGTACTATAAAATTGTTACATTTTGGAGTAAAAACTACAAATTTATTAATGAGAAAAAAGTACAAAATAAAAATTGATAATTAACAGTAATTATGAATAGAGACAATCAAGTCAATTACACTTTTATATTAATATCTACACATATTTATGTTTAATTCAGTTTTAAAACTCAATCTGTGTTGCTTGCTTTGTTAAAGAAAAGGATACCCGAGTCCAAAAGTTCTTATACATATAAATGTAAGTTGTCTGAATTTTAAAATTTCTACAAAAATAAAAGTGAGTGATTTAAATGGTGGTCTCTGCATTTGTAAGTTAACAGCTACTTTTTAACATTTAATAAAATTGTCTTATTGCCTCATTCTAAAAACTGTTAGGAAATACTGCTTTTAGTTCTGTCAGATGATCTAGTGTTCTGTTTATATAAGGAGTTCTGTCAGGAGAATGTCTTGGGTCAAAAGTGGCCATACTGGTGGTCTTTCCGTGTTTATTGTTGTTTATCTTTGGTTTTGATAAATCCAGACTATTGAGTATTTGAGCCTTCTGATTGACTGTTCTATGGACCTTCCGCTGGTAAGCCAGTAATGTGCAGCTCTTATCCTCCTGCTGCTTACTAGAGGGGCTGTTAGACATTGCAAATAGCAATCCGCTAATATGACTGCATGACTTGGCTAAGCTAAAAAGCAAAGTGATTTTTTGTTAATTTAAATTCATCTTAATATTGGTATATATTCAGATAATTTAGGTTGATATACAACTGTATGCAGGCTTCACAGTCTCAATGATTCTAATTAGTTTAAAGTCCATGTCTTGAAGAGAACATGTAGGATAATAGGGTGAGCATTTGCAGGTGAAACTAGATTTCAAGGACCCACTGCATGTATAAATTGTTAATGCATCCCAACTACTATCAGTAGTTACTAACCTACCATAGAACTTAGAAGAATGACACATTATGATTAGAAAAAAGATGAAAACATTAATATAACAATCCTAACAGAACACTGACAATAAGCAAGATCAATTGTCATAGTTTTCTCGTCAGCTGAAACAGTTACACACACATTAACTTGATAGCGCTGCTTCTTCATAGATGCCAGACAGAATCATTTTATGTAAAATATTCCTTCATCAATCTGTATGAAATATAAGACAACTAATTGAAGCATTTGTTCTTCTCAGTAACAACAGTTAATTTCTTTACAGATCATATCATGACATCTGTAATGTTGTTTTTTTTTTAATTATTATTCAATATTTCATACTTTATTTTTTCTAAACTTCTTTGTTTTGATACATTTATATCAATTTGGGGCAAGATTGTTATATCATAAAAATTGCATAGATCCATTAACAATAGAAACAGAACTTATTTATCTGTAATATTCTTAACTAAATTTTCATGTATATAAACTTATAGATGTGTCAGATCTGCTTTATGCAAAGTAGCACTGTCATGGATAAGGGGGATGGTTTAACACCAGCACGTATATTAATTTGCCTGTTCCAAGTCAGGAGTAGGTTCATGTCGGTCAGAATTGTTTTTTTTTTTATTTTTTTTTTAATTATTTTAATTTAATCAATCGAATTGTTTACTATTTTTCATGTCTGGACCAATAATGTGCCTATGATATCATCTGTTATTACTTTAGTGGGGTTGATATTCAGATCTTTGGCAAGTTTACTCTTCAACTTTGTTCTGTTTGGCTTTATAAATATTTCGATATGAGCGTCACTGATGAGTCTTATAAAGACGAAACGCGCGTCTCGCGTACTAAATCATAATTCTGGTACCTTTGAAAACTATTTACGGAGATTGTCGAAGATAGCGTCTTTAAATTTTCCCGGGTCGCCATACTTGTTTAGTGTAAAGAGTTGATTTTGTCATGGTATCATTGATGTAAAAAATTATTCTGAGACTCGTTTTTCATATTTTATTGATAAAATGCATTGTAAATAATATTTTTAATTTTATAATAATGATATGAAGTGTTTTGTAACTATCACACTGTGGGTGACCGACATTTTCACATCAACTGTTTCTGCACATGTCTGCGTAAATTAGTAAAAAAGACTATTATATCATGTATATGGTAATTTTTTAATTTACTGCTACAAAAGTATATTTTTTTCGAAATACTTAGGATTTTCTTATCTCAGGCATACATTACCTTAGCCGTATTTTGCACAACTTTTTGGAATTTTGGGTCCTCTTTGCTCTTCAACTTTTTACTTGTCTAAATTTTATTTTTTTAGATCTAAGATTTACTTATGCTTCTTATACACTGATAAACGTATCTTGAATTGAAAAATAATTCTTATCAAAAGCAAGCCCTGCATGAAAGTATTATATCCAATACGTATGAGCATATAAAATGAACACTTTATTATAGCATATTAATACCGGAAGTTTGACTTTCATCGATCAAATATATTTTTTATGAGAATTAAAAGATCAAAAGTTGTAGTACAGTTGATGTTTTTAAAGATTAAATGGGTATAATCATGCCTGCAGAAACTGTTGTAGTTCATTGTGCGTTAGCCCTGTGACTACTACTATATTATTCTCAGATTTGGCGATATTCAAAATTATTCTCAAGATCATATAGGTAGTAAAACCTACATGGGTATCTTTCCATGTCTACATTTAATCAACGGTTGGTTTATTTCGTTGGACACTTAAATTCGTGGATAAAGTCATCCACGAAAACCACAAAAATTGGTTCCCCACAAATAACAGAACTTTCACAGTATATTGTTGGACACTTATTATTGTTTTCACTTATTATATCATTTATTCTTAACATCTGCAAGATAAAATGAATAGGGTAATTTTCAAACCTTCAAATTTTCCACTGTACAAAATTAATGTAGCATTACTCATTGCGAAAAATAATTGAGTGCAAATCGGCATGAATAAAAATATTCAATTATTAAATGAACATCAGAAAAGTGAAAACATTATATTAATATCTAAACAACGAATGATCTACATTTTGAAAATTGAAAACCTTGTAAACAATTCATTTTTGTTTTAAATCCACTGGTTTTAAATACTAGTGATGTTCTTATCCCAGGAACAGATTGCCTTAGCCGTATTTGGCACTTTTTTTGGAATTTTGGGTCTTCAATGCTCTTCAAATTAGTACTTGTTTGGCTTTATAATTGTTTTGATCTGAGCGTCACTAATAAGTATTATGAAGACGAAACGCGTGTCTGGCGTATTAAATATTATAAACCTGGTACCTTTGATAACTATTAGCAAAGACAACCAACCAATAATATCTTAGAATCTTGAAAAATCAAATTTGGTAAATGAAGTTTAGTAGTATGTAAAAACATGAATGATCCTTAATTATACAAAGGCAAGTACGACTTTGTGGCAACAGTTTCTAGTATAAATGTTAAATTTGAAAGTCAAGGGATTTCTTTGAAATAGAATTGTATGTATAATTTATGAACAAAAAAGATTTTGTTTTAATAAGGCATTTATAGTGAACAAGTGAACGGAAATTGGATAATAAAATAAATGTCCAAACAAATTTATCTTTTTTATGAGACGGATTTTATGATACTAGTAAAGGTTAAAATTTCAACTAAGTGAAACAGATTTTTTTCTAAGAAAAACAAAATAATCAAATCAAAAGCCAAAGACAATAACCGTTTAACATGATTCAATAATTGGACACATTTTTCGATTGACGCCTGCACTTTCTTTATTTTAATCTGCAATAACCACGATAACATTTCAATTCAATATTTTTTCACGAGTAGGGATTCTACTATGTCAAAGAATTTGCTTTTAAATTAAAATTACCGTTTTTATACTTCACTTTCATAAATTTCACAATTTTTCATTCAGCCTTTAAGTGTAGTTACGTAATTATGCGACAGCATCGTATTTCGAATAACAAATATCTTTGCACTTTTCACATTTTGACGCTATATTTAAACTATGACACTTATTGAGGTATTTCACTTATCATAGGATTTCATACAGCACAAATGTATGTCAACATATAATGTACACTGAGATTAATTTTTGAATATCAATAACAGTATTATGCTGAATTGTCTTTAATGATATTTTGTTATCTGTAATTACTAAAGAATGTGCAGAAATGACGTCGTCACTGATTCTTTGGCGCCAAGTTCATATCGGCTCTGATCAATATGTTGAAACAATACTAACAGTATCCATGAGGTTTTAAATGTAGTATGGCGAATCATATTATGTACGGATATAAGAACTGTGACGTATTTTAGTCAGTAATGCATGTGATGATCAGTCACAATGAATACTATCATTTATAGTTGCGGAGAAAAAAAGCAAACCTTTAGTCTGACACAAACGACGACAAAAAATAGATTAACATAAAAAAAACATACAAAAACAAAAAAAAACATTTTTTGTACAGATTTGCTGCATTACAAAATAAGTTCAAACATGAATTTTGCTTTTACAACGGTGTTTATGTTTTGATATGTTTTGGCACGTCGAGACATATGAATACATATGTTAAAAAAAAATTGAACAACACATTCAAACAAGACTAATATCGGGTTTTTGATCTGCATCGTTGCATTCAATTGATTGAGGTTATATGAATACAGGAGCATATATCATCATAATCATTTACCTAAATTTCAGGAAGGAAAAGTTAAAGAAAATGTACCTTGTTCAACGAGTTTTGTACAATTTCAATTTACCAATACACAGGAAGGGACTACGCGGCAAATTTAAGATTGCTTAGTTGCTGTAAATCAATCTGCAGACCAAATATTAAATCATTCTCTTCCATAGTGACAGAAAACCTTTTTTGCAAAGAGCGGACGGAAGTCAAAAGTAAAGTGGGTACTAGTCATGCTTTTTGCCTTCGGCAACGAGTAATCACACCTCAAAAAGTCTGGACCATGAATAGTTCCTTTTCGCTTGCGGTTATTTGTACATATTCTGTTTTAGATGTGTCGGATGATGCTCAGACCTGTTTGACTGCCCAATAATCATTTTTAAAGAGAGGCAAAGAATAACAAAATGACATTCAAACTCGTATGTCGAATTTAAAATGACAACGCCAAGACTAAAAGGAAAAAGATAAACAATCAAAAAGTACACAAAAACAACACAGAAAACTAACGACTGAGCAGCACAAACCTCACCATGAACAAACAAAAATCGAATTATAATAAAATCTACGGTTTGTTTCACTCATTTTGAATAGTTTGAGGTAAGCTTACCCTTTTTTTAAAAGTGACATAAGGAATACTGTACAGACCTTAATAATTACTGTTTTCAAAAGGCTGCATCAACTTAGCGCCAAATGAAGGAATGAATGATAATCATTGTCGTCATTAGCAGATACACACCAATTTAAAAATGTCAGACGACGAGTTCCTATCCGTGCAATTAATATTCAAGAGAGTCTTGCAGAGCATAAACAGGACAGATCTAAGATTTGTGAGGAAATATTTGACAAAATAGCTTCGGATTAAAAATTTACAACGATATATGTGTCAAGATATCATCGAATTCAATTTGTAAGGGAATCTGTGTAAAGATAGCCGCGAATTAAAAAAGTAAACTATAAACGTACAATTTTCACTTAAAATTCAATTGAGAACAAGATGAAGGAAACCTTAATAAATATAAATACAAAATAATAAACAGAAGCTATCTTTGATTTCTGATTTTGGTTATTATGACTTCATTGACTAAACAAAATTGCCTTCATTGGCAATATGAAATATAGAAAGCTTTCATTTTTACGAAATGTCAAGTTGACATTTTTTAAGTTTTCATGTGACCTTCAAAGTTATGTAAAATGACAACAAAATAGTTGTTTATAATTTCTGACCATACGAAGGTTTTCTTTGACAACTAAAGAGGACAACTCAAGGATAAAAGTTAGTTGTTTGAGGTATCTCTGTTTTATAACAATAGGCAAATAGAAAATAATATCCTTCATTATGAATATATGCTAATAGATTTTATGAATTGAAGGTTTCAATTATGAGTAGGTGACAATGTTAAAAATATAACATCGAAGAGAATGTCAAATAAAGTAGATGGTCAGGCTGACTGAACGTCTCATAATACACAGACTTTATAAAGATTAGATTAGCTTAACCTAGTAAATAAACATACTTATAAACAAAAACAAAACATCTGTGTATATAGAAGTATTATAACATCATGGATTTTCCCCTGTAAGTCTTTGATAAATTGTCATGTTTAAAAAAAAAGGTAAAAAATCATCTTTGTTTCAAAAAATAAATATTTAGCAATAGTAAAGTTTTACATGTTTTATACTGCCCAGTACTACAGCGAAATTTTCACATTATATGTCATTGCATATAAGATAAGATAATAACCATCACCGTAAATAAATCAATCAAATGTCATCTCTTTCAATGCCATTAAAGCGCTAGGTTTTGGCTAGCCTCAAAACCAGCTAAAACGTTTGGTTTTTGTTGCACTTCAGTGTTTCTGTTGTTTCGTTGTTTAACTCTTATAGTTGATGTGTATATCTCAGTTTTAGTTTGTAACCCGAATTTGTTTTCTCTCATTCGATTTATGACTTTCGAACAGAGGTTTATTTTTTCCTGTTAACGAGCTTAATGAACCTAAAGTTTCGAAAATATTTTATAGAAATATCAAAGAAAACAGTATCATGCTTTTAAACACCTAATATTTATGTTTATGACTAAGACACTTTTATGTATGAAACTGGATGTACCAAACTATGATTTGGTGGTCAACACCTATGTAATCCAGTAGAAAAGCTACAAGTTAAGAATTGAATATACACTGTTTGTTTATTTATTAGTGTTGTCAACGTGTAACCGATTAACCGTCGCATGCATGGACCGAATATCCAATATTAAAAACATATCACCAATGTCTTGTTCAGTATATTGATTGCTATTGTTAATTCCTAAACCAAAACATAATTAGAACAAACACAACATGTCTATCAAGCTTGGGGCAAGATCTTAAGTAAAAATAATTAGCATACATGTATTTCTTACAGTCGCTGCTGAAATCCGATTGATTTTTACAATTAACGTCTTTATTTCAGTTGCGTAGAAATACATCTTAAACGGCCATCTCCAAAGCTTTATCATACTTTAAACGAAATGCCGATGATACATTTTCTGAATACATTATAAAGTTCGAAATGCAAATCAATGTGAATGGAATAATTGTATACTGAATAGTACTTAAGGGAGTTCGCTGCTCAGTTTCAAAATAATAAGCTTTCAAAGTACTAGTTTACATTGATAGGTGATTAATAAAGGAATCAAAAGAGCAAACAAAAATATGTAGGTCAATGTGCTCGTTTTCCGAGATATTACCCATTGAAATTTTGGCGGTAAAATCTTCTCTCTTGGCTTTTCATAGCTTTATCATTGACAAGTTTAAGATCTCAAAAACTATTAAAAAATAATTAACATTTTATTAGACTTTAACTGATGGCTTATTATTATACATGTAAAAGATTTAAAAAAAAGAAAAATTGGGGTCAATGGACTAAATTTTATAAGGCATTCAAATGGATAAAACCAGAGGATTCCGAAAATCTGACAAAAAATCCAAATCATACAAAGCGAAAAGGAACACTCTTCATTTTTTTCTGATACATCACTGATTTCTCACATTTTCAGCTCCTCATTCACAGGTCATAGTAGAACTGGGTTATGTAAATCCATACTACACAGGAATGCCTACAAACAAGCCTTATAAAGCCCAAGGATAAAAAAAAAATTTATGGTACCATGAACACATAACTTTATGAGGGTCTATGATCAGACTTAATAACATCAACTCAACTACCGAAAGGAGTGTTAAAATAACTAGTTAATATGTCAGAAAACGCTGTATAAGTATGACAAACATAAATACTAAAAACTTTGCGAAAATCTTTTTCATGTACCAAATATCAGAATATAGCTGTACTTCCGAGACTGGGTTTCTTTCAAATTGATTAAAGAATGCTGCTATGGTAAGTGAAACCAAAGGGATTCCGAAAGCAGGACACAAGAGATAAGCATCCCACTTCCCCAACGGCATATTTCGACTTCGCATCACAAGATTAAATGCATAAATGGCTGTTGTTACATTTAAAATCACTTGTGAAAGTTGAAACTCCATGATGAATACCCCGTAAATTGTGCATTCCAACTGGCTGATTTCAATGTCTAGGAATCTTTCTAACCAATCATGAGTTCCATATGCTGTTTGAGAAAAATAAAACAGGATGTCACAGATAACGGTATAAAGACTAAATCTATCGATGACTTTCCATTTGAAGAAATTTCCCTTTTTTGTCTTCAATAGGACAATTAAGACTATAGAGGAAATAACTATACTACAAAATGTAATAACAATCATTGGTATACCAACTTCTTTTGGTGTTGAGTAAACACTATCAGTGTCATTTATCAATTTGGTTCTGTGTATTGTTCTTCAGCTGTCGATTTTTTTTTCGTACAATATGATCGATTGTCTTGTATATGAAAAGTAATAAAAAAAGGTTCTTTCACTGCCTTCACATATATCCGGGTTTAATATGAGTTGCGTAGATATGTTCAATAAAGGTTTGACGAGTACAATGGTGCGATGTTAACATGTTTTACTTCACCTTATAATATAGCCTGTTGTGCGTGGTTATGTCTTGTCGTATCAGATCAGAATCTCCCATTTTAATGTGATTGGTAAATATGGATACAATTTTAGGAAATTCTGACACGCTTAAACATGAGAAAATGCATTATCTATAAAATAATGTACGTGTTTGTGTTTAAAATATTAAAAGTTCGAAATCTACAAGAGTTATTACCTGATCATAATAATTATACCTCATTTTTTCTCATATTATATGTTAAAATTAAGGTAACCGATTGATTGATGTATATTTGTGCGTTTTTTTCATAATAAACTAATATGTATTTCTTTGTGTTCTAGGCTAACCAGCAAAATACTTCATTTCTTTAGAGAAACCTATTAATATATATAAAAAAGAAGATGTAGTATGATTGCCAATGAGACAACTGTCCACAAGAGACCAAAATGACACAGACAATAACAACTATAGGTTACTGTACGGCCTTCAACAATGAGCAAAGCCCGTACCGAATAGTCAGCTGTAAAAGGCCCCGATAAGACAATGTAAAACAACTCAAACGAGAAAACTAACGGCCTTAATTATATAAAAATAAAATGAACGCAAAAAAAAATATGTAACACATAAACAAATGACAACCACTGAATTACAGGCTCCTGATTTGGGACAGGCACATACATAAACAATGTGGCGGGGTTAAACATGTTAGCGGGATCCCAACTCTCCCCTAACCTGGGACAGTGGTATAACAGTACAACATAACAACGAACTATAAAAATCAGTTGAAAAAGGCTTAACTCATCAGATGGACAAAAATACAAGTGGACGTGGCCGGGTACTTATACATCCCGACACAAAAAGACACAATGAACAGATCTGAGAGTACTCGCAGTTATCTGACAGCTATTTCAAAGCCCCTAACAACTAATAAAAAAACCCATGCATCTAAGACTAAACGATCAATCCGTACACATCAAACATCCAATGGATTTATTGTAAAGACGTCATAAACCGCCAGAGAAAAACATGACCTTGTGCAATGCCAAGTTACCTATTAAGGTCGTTTGTTATAAGTCAGCATACATTCTTTCCAATGCGTTTAAGGTTGTACCTTACACTACAGGGATATAACTCTGTAAAATCAGTTAAACGTTTTAATTGCGTTGTGTTGTTAAGGGAATATTAAGTTTCTCAATGATCAAAATTAGTGTTTGTCAAACTGCTATATAACAAGTGTAATTTTTCTGAGAAATTGGTTGGTTCAAATATTTTGAAATTTTTATATTTTTGCCAAAGGTTCAAAGTCAATACTTTGCCAAAATTTTAAGAAAATTAAACGAGCCAAATTAATTTTCGTGGAGGTGTTGGGTACCACCTTAAGAACATTTCTTTAGTGAAACCTATTAAGGTTGTTTGTTATAAGTCAGCATATATTCTTTCCAATGCGTTTCAGAACATTTCTTTACATTTCACTACGTATTATCATAATTTCACTAAGGCAATATAAATTGTCATCATAGTTAATTATTATAACGTCTCTTGTGAAATTATAAATCAATATTAAAAGAATTTGGATGACTTATTGTACATTCAGTCAATGACAATGCATATTGAATTATTGAAATTGAACCGTTAGCAGTTGCCCTGCTTGTATTGTCAATTGACATTTCAATTTGTAGTCATAGACATTCATTGTTTTAATTTTTCAAGCCTCTCATTGACTACACATACGTATTTGAAAATGTGTTTTCTATAATTGTTAATTATACCGTGCGTTGTTGTAATAGATAAATGATAAAAATCGACAACTAAAAAGAAATTTGAATTAAGAGTTTTGTTGAGCTGTTTGAAATAAGAACTTATATTGCGATATGTAATGTTTCTAGTTCGGTTAATGATGTATTGCAGTTACACTTAATTTCAGGTTGTATCGTTAATATTATTGTAGAAACATCCAACTATTCATCATAACTCGTAGCAATAATAAGAACAATCAAATGGTAAGTATGTAATTATCGTTTAGTTGTACAAAATGACGTTCTTAGCTTTTTCAAAATCCAATTTAATTGCGAGTTTTGTTTGGCTATTCGAAATAAGAAATCGTATTAAGATATGTAATTTTTCTAGTGACCGGTTATTGATACGTTTTAGTTACCCCTTATTTCAGTTTTTCTCGTAAATAGTAATTTTAACATCAAACTATTCATCATGATTTGTAGCAATAATAAGACCAATTAAATGGTAAAGGTCTCATTATTGTTTTTTGTTGTACAGAATGCAATATTTATCTTTTCCAAACGCATATTTAATTGTTTGTTTGGCTATTCGAAAAAGAAATCATGATTATGTATGTATATTTTTTATGACAGACAAACAGTTGAAAACTTACATCAGTTATGATATTGATCTGCTTTTTCTGAAGATATTCAAGACATTTGGTAAAATGAGCAAACCCATTTAAAGATATAAATGCTACAAGATCACTCGTCCAAACTAAACACACCAACTTTCTTGTTTATTTTTTCCGACCAGGACTGAATGAGTGGTCATATACATTTAAGGAGGATAAAACAATTAAATATGACAGAAAAAAATATTTCATTTTGTTTTAACTATGAGTATGTACAATGTAAATCAATGTAAATCAATGTTATTTTCAAATCGGAATGCCAACAAGAAAGAATGCCTCTGATTTCAAACAATCTGAAAGCTCCACTGGTAGCTGAACTATAGATAACATCAATGAACAAACAGTTGAAAACCTACATCAATGATGATATTAAACCTCTTTTCTGGAGATATATAAGACATCTGGAGGAATGAGCAAGCCCATATCAAGATATAAATGTTTAAAGATCACTTGTTCAAACTGGACGCAATAGAGTCTGGAATATCAGTAAGACAGAATGTCACTCATGCCAAACAACTTAGAAGCTCCATTTCTAGCTGAACTAAATATAACATCAATGAACAAACAGTTGAAAACTTAAATCAGTGATGATATTGATCCACTTTTCTGAAGATATTCAAGTCATTTGGTAAAATGAGCAAACCCAATTAAAGGTATTAATGCTAAAAGATCACTCGTCCAAACTGAACACACCAAGGAAAGAATACAATCAGGAAATTTTGACTATAACTCAAAATCTTGAAGCAAACATGGGGAGGTATTCATTTCGAACTCCTGATCTGAACAACAGGCCAAAACAAGTCCCCAAGCTTTCATTTCGTACCAAAACTACTCAAATATTCCCCTATTGATAAAGATACAGCTATGTGTAGGATCTTTTTTGTTTTAAATATGTGCTACTTTCTTTATTTTTTTCCCGACCGGGCCTCAATTAGTGGTAATATCATTTAAGGAGGATAAAAAAGTTGAATATGCCAGAAAACATTATTTCATTTTATTTTAACTATGAGTATGTGAATCGATGTTTCATTCAAATCGAAATGCCAGGGGAGATATATAGTTTTCAAATGTACCAGGATTATAATTTACTCTAATTCTTCTATATAGAATCATCAGTGACGCTCAGATCTATATTTTGAAAGAATGAAAAATGATGTCAACTAAATACATACATTGTACATTTTTTTTATAAATTGCATAATATCTCAAAATTCAGTTTTGTACATAAACGTTACAAATTATTTCTTTTTAATTCCAATGTTTAAGAAAGTTGAAAGTTGATTAATTGGTTTATAGATATTTGTTAAAAGTCTGTAGTAACTCTGCTTAAGAACAGTATAATTGATGAACCTGCACAACATTTTCGATATATATCAAGGAGGATAAAACATTTGATTTTGAATAAAAATTATGCAAATCAATATTTCATTTAGTTTTAATTATTCACTGGTAGCTGAACTAGATATCACTTTAATAAATCGACCGGTGAAATTTTACATTAAAAGTTATATTGATCCGCTTTTTCTGAAGATATTCAAGACATTTTGAAAATTGAGAGAGTCAATTGAGACGTTAATAACAAAAAGATCATTCGCCAAAACTAGACGCATTTTTGTTCGGAATGACAGTAAGAAAGAGTGCCTCTGATTTCAAACAATCTGAATGCTCCACTGGTAGCTGAACTAGATATATCATCAATGAACAAACAGTTAAGTACTTACATCAATGATGATAATTATCCGCTTTTTTCAAGATATTTAAAACTAGAGGCTCTAAAGAGCCTGTGTCGCCCACCTTGGTCTATGTGAATATTACACAAAGGAAGCTGGATTCATGACAAAATTGTTTTTTGGTGATGGTAATGTGTTTGTACATCTTACTTTACTGAACATTCTTGCTGCTTACAATTATCTCTATCTATAATGAACTTGGCCCAGTAGTTTCAGTGGAAAATGTTATTAAAATTTTACAAATTCTATGAAAAATTGTTAAAAATTGACTATAAAGGACAATAACTCCTTAAGGGGTCAAATGACCATTTCGGTCATCTGAACTTATTTGTAAATCTTACTTTGCTAAATATTATTGCTGTTTACAGTTAATCTTTATCTATAAAAATATTCAAGATAATAACCAAAAACAGCAATATTTCCTTAAAATTACCAATTCAGGGGCAGCAACCCAACAAAGGGTTGTCCGATTCATCTGAAAATTTCAGGGCAGATAGATCTTGACCTGATTAACAATTTTATCCCATGTCAGATTTGCTCTAAATGCTTTGGTTTTTGAGTTATAAGCCAAAACTGCATTTTACCCCTATGTTCTATTTTTAGCCACGGCGGCCATCTTGGTTGGTTGACCGGGTCACCGGACACATTTTTTAAATTAGATACCCAAATGATGATTGTGGCCAAGTTTGGTTAAATTTGGCCCTGTAGTTTCAGAGGAGAAGATTTTTTTAAAAGTTAACGACGACGGACGACGACGACGGACGCCGGACGCAAAGTGATGGGGAAAAGCTCAATTGGCCCTTTGGGCCAAGTGAGCTAAAAAAATGAAAATTGAGAGAGACCATTTGAGACATGAATGACAAAAAGATCATTTGCCCCAACTGGACGCATTTTTTGTTCGGAATGACAGTAAGAAAGAATACCTCTGATTTCAAACGATCTTAAAGCTCCACTGGTAGCTGAACACTAGATATCACGCCATTGAATCAACAAACGAAATTCATCAATTATGATATTAATCCGCTGTTTTGGAGATATTCAAAACATTTTGAAAATTGAAAGAGTCCATCTGAAACATAAATGGCAAAAGGTCATTCGCCCAAACTGAACGCATTTATGTTTGGAATGACAGTAATAAGGAATACCAATAATTTCAAACAATCTCAAAGCTACACTGGTTGCTGAACTAGATATAGCGCCAATGAACCAGAAAACAAAAACTTACATCAATTATGATATTGATCCGGTTTTTCTAAGATATTCAAAACATTTTGAAACTTGAGAGCGTAAATCTGAAAAATGAATGGCAAAAGGTCATTCACCCAAACTGGACGCATTTTTGTTTGGAATGACAGTAAGAAAGAATGCCTTTGATTTCAAACAATCTAAAAGCTCCACTGGTAGCTGAACTAGATATCATATTGATCCGTTTTTTTTGGAGATATTCAAAACATGTTTGAAAATTGAGAAAGACGATTTGAGACATGAATGACAAAAGGTCATTCGCCCAAACTGGACGCACTTTTGTTTGAAATGACAGTAAGAAAGAATGCCTTTGATTTCAAACAATCTAAAAGCTCCTCTGGTAGCTGAACTAGATATCACGGCAATGAACCAACAAACGAAAATCAACAGATATACAAGACATTTGGAAAATGAGCAAGCCCATTTAGAGACGAGAATGTTAAAAGATCAGTCGTCCAAACTAGACATAACAAATAAAAAATATATTAAGGAAATATTGAATATAATTCAAAATTTTGAAGCCAAATAAGGGGAGATATACATTTAGAATATGTGAAAAATGTGAAAACAATACAGTTGTGGTTTAAATTAAGTAATATTTTTTAATTTATTTTAATAGATAAAACGACAAATTTTCTTTTACTAATGGTGATGAAAGCAGAAAGTTGATTTGTTGTATTATAGATATCCATCTCTATTGAGATTCTCCAGTTGGTCTGCATATGTACAATTTAATTAGCGGAACTTGAACGGTTAATTCGATCTAATTACATTTGATGTATGTTTCATCATAATACGTTATTCTGATTGACTAACAGCAAATCTCGGGGTATTCCTTCATCGACTTTATTACACAATACAATTTAATCATTCATGATGACACGAGGTCCTACAATAAATTGCACCTGTTAGGTAAATTGAATAAAAAATTGATATAAATCGTGTTTTCATGATCCTAACTCAAAAAAATGGAATTATAAGTATTGAATGCTTCTTTTTGTAACTTCATAGGGTTGAAATGCGTTGACCGTGCGCACATTTTTTTTAATGAAGCGCTTCCGCCCTTCAAACCAAATTTACTTCGGTCAACGCTTTTGCATCCTAATAAAGTTACAAAAAGAAGCATTCAGGAAGGATACAAAAGTTGAAAATGACATGAAAATTAATAACATAATTTTCATATATGATTATATCAATAAATGTAACATGTAGTTTTAAATGCCATTAAGGAAGAATGCCACTCATCTCCAACAAATTAAAAGCTCCATTGGTAGCTGAACTAGATATAACGTAATTAAACCAACAGTTTACAACTTGTATCGCTGATGCTATTGATCCGATATTTTGAAAGATATTCAAGACATATTCAAGACTTTTCAAAGACATCAATGGTATAAGATCACTCGTCTAAATACTAAGAAAGAATGCCACTCATTGCAAACAGTTTAAGTGGTGAACCTGCACAACATTTTCTATATATATCAAGGAGGATAAATTATTAAATTATGAATAAAAATTAATTTCATTTTTTTTGGCATATGAATATGCAGATTAATATTACATTTAGTTTTAATTATCCACTGGTAGCTGAACTAGATAACTACATAAATAAGGCCATTAGCTTTCTCGTTTGAATTGTTTCACATTGTCATTTCGGGGCCTTTTTATAGCTGACTGTGCGTATTTACAGACATACATGTTGAAAGATACTCGTCCAAACTAGACCTAATGCAATTTGTAATATCAGTAATAAAGAATGCCTCTGATTTCAAACAATCTAACAGTTTCACTGGTAACTAAACTTGATATCACGCTAATGTACCAGCAAACGAAAACTAACATCGATTATGATATTGAACCGGTTTTATACTGAAGATATTTAAAACATTTTCAAAATTGAGAGAGACCATTTGAGACATGAATGGCAAAAGGTCATTCGCCCAAACTAGACGCATATTTTAATTTGGAATTACAGTAAGAAAGAATACCTCTTATTTCAAACAATCTAAAAGCTCCACTGGTAGCTGAACTAGATATAACTTCAATGAACATATAATTCAAAATCGTGAAGACAAGATAAATTCGATGTACATCAAGGAGGATACAAATTTTGAAATGAAGAGAAAATCAATTACCTAATTTTCATGTATGATTATATCAATAAATATAAAATATAGTTTTAAATGCCAGTAAGAAAGAATTCAACTTATTTCAAATAATTTAAAAGCTTCACTGGTAGCTGAACTAGATATCACATCAATAAACAAACTGTTTACAACCTGCATCGGTGATGTATTAATCTCCTATTTCTGAAGATATTTAAGACATGGAAAAATTAAACATCAATTGAAAGACATTATTATAACAAGATCACTCGTCAAAAATAGACACAGGAAATAAGAAATATCAGGATTTTTTTAATCTAATTCAAAATTTGAAGCTTTATAACGGGTGCTAAACAAGGGGAGATAAATGTTTTGAAAATGTGAAAAATGTCCAAATGATACATACATTGTTAAAACTTTACTTCAAATTAAAGTTATTGAAATACATTAGAAAGTTAATAGTATAAGTAATTCTCAATTCGCTCTGCTAACAACAATATTTTTCAATTAATGCCCAGCCTTCTTTTGCCAAACGTTCTGGAACACATTTAAAAAAAATGTTTTTGTTGTTGTCTGTTTATAGTGTACTCATCGTTATTTATAGAGTACTTGACATTATATCTCTCGAAACATTTTCAGAATTATGTGCAATATCTTTTAACTCAATTTTATATATAAAGACCTAATAGACAAACAAGACAATGTCACAATACCAACCAAAACTGCATGTTAACACTGATTCGATTTTAAAATCATCTCCTGATACAAGAGCTAACAAACTCTGTTTTTACATCTTTCGACAAGCAAACACAGATGTAAAGAGAAAGATGCTACACTACATCAAATCCAGTACAAATAAAGAAAGCTTTTATTGAGCAATTTTAATATACATACACTGTATTTGATTTGAATTAGGAGCTTCATTTACTATGATTTCAACCAGCTGCAGACGATTATGTAGACAAAAATGTAAATTCTATTCATAGATGCCGACAACTTACATATCTTATCTTTTTGCATATTATAAAAATTAATGTAGTAAAGATACAAACATGTTCAAATCACAATTGATATAAATTAACCAAACAATGTCAGACAATGTTCACTCTCAAATTCATCTGTTTTGTCCGTAATCTTTCCAGAGACGAACTAACAGACAATTTACCCTAGAATTTACCACACACGTAACATGTTAATACATATATACACATTAGTACATAGCATTCCATCATACATATCTAAGATCTAAAAATAGCATCAATCAACCTTCAATCATAGATGTAATTACATCTATGCTTCAATCTATATAGGCGTGGATCAGGTTGAACATAAACTGATGCGGTTACAAAATTAAATTATATAAATGTCCAAAAATGTACGTTTGACATATTAATGAATATCATAACACTAAATGTTATATATTAAAGTTCAATCTATATTTCCCTAGACAATGTTTCATAAGATGTGTGTAGCCTTCAAGGTCAAATCGGATGTTGATAAGAAATTTTTTTGTAGCTTAGTGTACATGTCGTACGAGCATATCTTATCGTGTAATGTTTAAATTGTATGAACTTCAAGATTTATACCTTAGTTTGGTTTATGATATTAAAAACTGTTTTTCATTTCTCTCAATGACTTCATCAGATTCAAGATTACGTATATGTGTGCATCCAAATTATCTCTCTTCCGCTTATCCATTATGTATTTCTACATTATGTGTTCTAATTTTTATTATAAAAAAAGAAGTGGTGGTATGCTTGCCAATGAGACAACTCTCCACAAGAGACCAAAATGACACAGAATTTAACAAATATAGGTCACCGTACGGCCTGCAAAAATAAGCAAAGCCCATAACGCATAGTCAGCTATAAAAAGTCCGAAATGACAATGTAAAACAATTCAAACGAGAAAACTGTACTTATGTACAAAACATGAACGAAAAACAAATATGTAACACATAAACAAACGACAACCACTGATTACAGGCTCCTTTATTATTTTGAAGGTGTCAATCGTCAATAATCCTTTGTCAGTTTCACTTATAATTTATTTGACAATTAATTAATCATGTTAGGAAAAAAAATCTTTGTCTTGTCAATGATAAAATATATGGACAAGTTTCAGTGTTATTAAAACTGAATATTATAGTTAGTTTGGTGATTAATTATATATAAAATATCAAATAATTACAATCTTGACAGAACCTTTGACAATAACAAAGCTATATTTGCACAACTGAATTCGTGTAAAGGCATTGGGGAGGTCAAAGGGAATGCTATACTAAGAGCAAGAGAAGAAAAGGATACACTCACAGAAGACAACAGATAACTTTTAAAGAAGTTCAGGCATCGAGGGAAGATCTTGCATTAAATATAACATTGCTAAGATTATATATCTAGTATTGAAAATGATCGTTTTAACATTGTCGTTAGTTTCTAGTTACAGGTTGACCAGATGAGAGAAAAGAACCTTAAAGCTTGTTATATTGGAAAAACAAAGGTTACTGTATGAGCAAGAGCGCGAAGAAAACTTACAAAAGGTAAACCAAGAACTAGATCATTTTAAGATATGGGAGCCACAGAATTGGGCCCTTATCATGAAAAAAACAGAGAAAATACAATGGCAAATAGAACAACAAGAGTCTCTTGCTATAATTAAAAGTGTAATAACTGTCAGGGAATCTAAGAGAGGAGTAGATGTAAGTTACAAACACGTCAACGTCCGACAACTATGGTCCATCAGTCACAAAACTACCTACTTTTGATAGCAAAGGGGATTGGCGTCCCTTCTTTTTACAGTTTTCTACCATATATAGCTGATAGCTACATATATAGGCTGATGAACAAGGATTGTTAAAATTAGTCAAACTCTGAAGAGACAGAGCTTTGAAATACTACAGTAACAGGGTAAAATCATTCAAGCAAATTATAAGCCTTTGTGACAGAAATTTAATGAGAAATTTGGTTAAAAAGAAGTACCCCATATTTTACAAAGATTATTAAAGGATTTGAGACAAGAAACTAATGAAAATTTGAAGGATTCTGAAGAGAGGGTCCAAGAGTTAGCAGTTGATGGCTACCCTAATATGCCAAATAAGTTGCCTGAGATACTGGATCGATGCCACAAGCTGTTTCGTCCCCGAGGGTATCCCTAGCCCTGTAGTCAGCACTTCTGTGTTGTCATGAATATCAATTATATGGTCATTTTTATAAAGTTACTGTTTGCAAAAGTATGAATTATCCAAAATACTAAGGACTTTCTTAACCTAGCCATAGCTTACCTAAGCCGTATTTGACACAGCATTTGGAGTTATGGGTCCTCAATGCTTGTTTGGCTTGCTAACTATTTTCATCTGAGCGTCACTGGTGAGTGTAGACAAAACGTGCGTCTGGTGTATTAAATTATAAGTCTGGTACCTTTGATAAATATTATGTACATCAACCTGCTGACACTGACAAAAATTCTGATAGCCTGACAGCCATTCCAGAAACGGAAGAATACACACAAGTAGGGTTTCATCTTATCCACTTGACAACATCAACTCACATGCTGTAGTCAACACTTAAAATCCTGATAAAAACAAACTGCCTCAGATAAAATATAACTGAACTGATCCCGAAACATCTGCAAGACCATTATTGAAGGACTATTAAAGGTATGACTCCATCAGAAAGTAAGGACACAGTGAGTTATTGATTCAATTGCAAGACATGTTTGCAAAGGGGATACTGATTTATAGGGCCTTTTGAAAGGAGAAATTAAACACCATATCCACACCGTAGACGCCACGTCAGTGAATCATCGTCTGAGAAGGTTTCCATTAAAGATTAAAGGTGAGGAACAAAAGCAATTACAGAATAAAGGGGTCATTCAACCATCAATATCTGAATGGGCAGCATTTCCTATACTCAAAGGGACAAAGGATTGTTCTATCAGGTACAGTTTAGACTATAGGGGGCTAAATAGGTCTACAAAAAATATTTATATCATATACTAGTAGTAAAAATAAAAACATGTTTAGATACTTTGCGTGGAAGCCAATATATAGGTACTCTTAATATATCTATAGGTTATTGGCAATTGGAAATAGACGAGAGATCTCGCTATAAGACCGTTATTGTGACAAATTATGGTTTGTTCGAGCATGTCAGAATACCATTTGGTCTCTGT